>NC_080575.1:7264800-7567500 GCF_029962835.1 Magnolia sinica | reverse complement strand
GGGATTGGAAGTTAAATCCCGGGATTGGCTGGGCGTGCCAAACAGAGTCGGTGATCTGATCCCAATCCATGGATCTTAAGACAATCCACTGACAACACCATCATTACCTTTAAATCCCATCCAATCCACCCTAATCCGTTCAAATTAGCCTCGGACGTGTTTGGTTCGAGGGATTGGAAGGGATGGGAAGGTTTAATCCCGGGATTATCCGGGCCGTGCCAAACAGATTGGATATAGCAACCCAGGGATACAACAATCCCATGGATCTGAAGACAATCCACTAACAACACCATCATTACCTAGAAATCCATGCCATCCACCCTAATACCATTCAATCCCTTCCAATCCACCCGGCCAAACGGGCCCTTAGTACCTCCATCCAAATCCTTTTGGACCTTCCCCATGCTCTTTTAACACCATCTTTGTACCAACTCACTCCTGATCAACACAATTCTTGGTCTCTGTTGTACATGGCAGAACCATCTAAGTCTACTTTCCCTCATCCTCTCTCTCATTTATTACTAATGTAAATGTTTAATATAAAGTTCAAGAAACTGAATTCAAGCATATGCAACACTTCATTATGAGTAAATTCTTCAACAACGAAAAAATGGAGGCAAGCTTGAGGGTCAGGAGTGGGAGAGTTTCAGCTTGACAAAAGCAATTCACATGACAAAAAGAAAATGGGAAAGACTAAACGAAAGCTTTGAGGAGAATACATTTGGACACCTCACTCAAAAATGTCCAACATGCAGCACTTTTTGACACTAGGACACTTTATACGTACAGATCTTGAAGTATTGAATCATGTCTAGAAGTGTGCAAGTGCTGGCAAAGAAAAAATCCAAAAAGTATTTACTGTCAACATGAAATTGGTGTTGCTAGTGGGTCCCACCTGACAAATGAATTGGATCCAGCATACATTTGGCAAGCTGGCACATACTTAGACCGAACTCAAGTATGTTTACCATTGGTTCCACCACCTAATAGATGGCTTGGATCCATCACATAGTACCATGTCGGCATGTGTCCTATGTAGCATGCCTCTGTGTGTGTGATGTGGCAAAGGGGTACAGATGGATCCATGGGAATGGGAGTTGGAGAGATGGAGGAGCCAACACCTATATTTCAAGACAACTACAAAAATGAACCCTTCTAGCACCATTCACATAAAAGTTCTATGATCCTGAAAAAATTTAATACGAAAGGCCATTTTTGGAAAATTTGCAACCCAAGTATTTCCATTATGGAGTATAGATATGAATCCCCTTTATCTTTCACTAGCGATACGATCCAATGGGTGGAGAATGAGTTTAGCTCAAACCCCTACAGAAATTCATTTACTACCCAATTGATATGAATCCCCTTTATAAGTTTTAGACTTTTTTAGTGGTTTAGTAATTTATTACCCAATTGATGCCAAATAAAAAATAAAATAAAATAAAAAATCATGCATTTGTATGTGAAAATGAAACACATAACATATATAGCACTAGTTTATGACTCTACAAAGGAAAACAAAACCTCCTCTTGCAAACAACAAGGAGAAAAGAATAGCCTCAAACAGACTGACTGTCGCGCATCGGCCCATAACAGTTCACATCAGCCAAATTAGACAATTCCATGTGAATTTTAGGGATGACAGAACTCACCAACATATGGTAATTGTATCCACTGATACCTGATATATATCAACTGACAGTGACACACTATGTATCTGCCAATACTTTGTACAATGACTGTAACAGACACATCTCTCATAGAGATGGCAATAGGCTAGGCTGATCAGTTGGGTTTCAGGTCCCAGCCCAAAATGGCCATCTTGTGCTTGTAATATAGGTCATGTCGGGATCGGCCTGGATTTGGAGCCCAATTAACAAATGGGCCCGACCCAAGCTAGGCTATGCAAAATCGTATATTAAAGCCCGACCCTGTTAGTAGGATAGACAACAAACTTACCATAAATTGTTCTACATTTATTTAGGAAACAAATCTGTCAAACCTACCATATATTGCTGTATAGTTATTTAGGAAACAGATCTGTAAATATCTTTCCTGAATTAGGGGTCAATGCTTAATGTTAGGAGATGCTGTAATTAGGAGATATTATGCTGTAATTAGGGGATATTGTAATTAAGGGATATACTGTAATTAGGAGATATTATGCTGTAATTAGGGGATATTGTAATTAAGGGATATATTGTAATTAGGGAAAATGATTTCTATATAAGAAAAGGACCACTCGATTGAGGGTCATTGAGCAAATCTGACAGACCCGAGATTGCAACTTGCTCCTTATGATGTTAATGAGCAGGCTGGGCCTGAAACTGAAGGTATGCTTGCTAAACGGGCCATGCCCAGACCTGACTTCTTCTTCTTTTGGCTCAATTAGTAAACAGATCAGATTCTGGGTGACCTTCACCTGACCCAAACCTGCTGGCCCATAGCCACCCCTAAATGATTATCCAGTCGGTTCACTTTCATTCAACATAAATATAGCAATAAGGCTGCAGGAAAAGAATGCTGAACACAATTCAGAAGCATCAAAGAAGCATGCAACAACAATACCTAAAACTGTTCTTACCATGGGAACTACAATATCTTCCTTCCGAGTGCTCCTCAAAAATGTGTAGGATAGCATTCCAGTGCTCTGTGTAGGTCTAAAGGCCAGTATCCAAGAAATATTCAGTTTCTTTCAATGGTAAAACAAAGCAAAACATAACAGAGCAAATGCAATCAATAAAAAGACAGATTAAAAGTAGAAGACCAATAATCATCTGGTTTTGTTAAAAAATACAAGCACTTCTCTAATCAATGCTAAAACATCTACATTTTTTATTAGTACCTGAGTTACTATTCATATAAAAAAATGGTCTGGAGATGGCAAAAATGAAAAGGAAAAAAAAAAAGGTATCCAGAATTTCGAAATTGATGCCATGCATGCACGCATTCATGCTCCAGATATTAAGAAGTAAGAAAACCAGCTCCCCTAAACAATTTAGGAAATAAAATCAAAGGATACCGTTCATCTCAAAAATGCCCCAAAATTCGAAACATGCCCAACGGAACTGATTTTATGCATGAATCCATAGTTCAAGACTACAAACAGATTAGGCATACCTCAAGTAATAGTTATATATATATATATATATATATATATATAAGAATAAACAAAATTCAGCAAAATGGTCAAATGTGGGGGAAAAAAAAGGTAAGATCAACCAAATCGGCCTAATCAAACAGAAATCAAGGTTTTTGGTCCTATTACATTGACATACAACAAAAATCAGAAGGAATTTTTTTCTTTGAAATAAGTGACGATGAGCTGCCTCTTTTCTCGACTTTCCCAAAATGCCCGACTCCACATTGATTCATTGAATCCCGCGGCCCATATCTCGTGTTTTGATCTCCAAATAGGCTTTTAGTTCTAGTGGAAAATGTGCTCAGCCATCCCTAAGTCGAAATCAAGAAGGAAAAAAAAAAGTGATTTTTTTATATAAAAAAAGGCCCTCTTTGTAGGATGTCAAGTTTTGGGTCAATATGGGGATCTGTGTGAGTGCTGATACGGCCCTTATTTTTCCAGATGGCTGTTTCAGGCATGTATGATGTATCAGACCAGGTAATACGGGTCCAATACAGCTGCATCAGCCGATCCAATGCCATGCCTTGTTTTTGTTTTTCTCAATGTGGAGAGGATCCCACTTCTGCCAACTTGCCCCTCATATGACAGGAGGTCCAAGAGGAATGGCATCAAACTAGCTATAGACCCGGGGCTGCACCCCTTGGCCTGTAAATTGAAATTAGTCACAAGGAATCCATGCTACTCAAACATAAGAGTAAGACACAGATTCAATAAACCCTTGAAACCCTTCACGACATATAAAATGGTGGATAAATGACAAAAATGCAATTAAATGAATGTTTAATTATTACAATGTAATAGCTACCTAGTCGTGACAATAATCTTCTGAAATTATAAATCTAGAAGTCTAGGAAGGTTGGGATGCAAGGAGATATACACCTCACCAAGAGATCAACAAGAAAAAAGTCCTCTAGAGAACCAAACAAAACAAGAAAAGACCAAACTCATGAATTGGTGTGATGTTGAAACTCTAATGAATGAAACATACATGACATAATCCATCCATCCTTTCGGACAAGACAAGCCAGAGCATGATTTGCAACGATATGTTAGTAACTGTAAAAGCACTGTAACATAGGTACTCTGAGACATTTGTATATCGTTTGCAAAATGCCAACCTTTTGCCATCTTTTCCTCGACAACGAGAGAACACAATCACATCTGCTCCAAGTCTCATGGTGCTTGTCTTAAAACCATTTCCATCTGAGAAAGAACACAAAATAAATAAATAAATGGAAAAAAGGAAAGACAATAAAAGCCATTTTAAATGGAAGCTTCCGGAACTCAGAAATTAATGTCAAGAGTTTGGACTTCTTTTTTCTTGCAAGGAGTAATGGCTCACATTGTCCAATAGTATTCGCTAATTTGCTTTTTGCAGAATATCCAGGAGAGATGCATTGACGCATTTTATCTGGATCCATTCCACCACCATTATCTGCAAGTACCCAGGTCAAACAGAATACTTCGCTAAGCACAAAGAATGCTACATATGTTAGAACAAACACTAGTAAGCAATTTGAAGAAAATAGCCCAATGCCTTGGTGCATTCAGTGACCATCCCTTCCGAAATAGATAGTGAAGAAATCATAAAATCAATTCGTACAAAGAGGTAAGAGGTCTAAGCAAAACATAACAATCCACTCCATACCTTCAATCAGCAGCATTTTGCTCCCATCCTTATTATTTCCTGACATATCTAAGTTAACATATGTAGCTCCATTGCATACCTGACAAGAAAAGGGATGTCTAGGTGACTCGTGTTTTAAATATCGACAATATCAGCCGATATATCCCACGATATATCTTGTATCCCACTTGTGCGATACGAAACACAAAGGTAGTGCCGATATATCCCACATATTCGATCCAGTGAGCATTTCCGATCCATGTTTTTGTTGTAAATCACACTAAACCAGTGTCAAATGGTTACAAATTTATGGTTCTTCATGTTTTCCATGGAAAATTATGGATTTGGAACTTAAATTTCGAGATTTGGGGGAGATGGGTCAAGTTGCGGAAAATTGAGAAAACAAAATTTCTCAATTTCTCACAAATCAGTTGCAATCTTTGTATCCAAATGCAAAATTAAACATGTATGTAACCCGATCTAGTGATTCTTCTTTTGCTTTTGAATGTATTGCTTGTGTTTCCATATATGTCCTCTTACGTTTATAAATTATAAGAATAGACTTTGAATATACTTCCATCAGTTCAGTTGGAAAGCACATATACTAGGACCCCATACAAAGGAAACCCCTATTATGTGCACTTTTTTTATAACGTTTTGATTTCTAAGTGTGTATTGATGTCTTTTTCAGCAATCCTTGAAGTTTCATTGAAACATTCAACCAATTTCCCAATGTTCCCATGTTTCCCAACAAACAACGATACATTACGCGATACAACCGATATATCCCATGCGATAACCGATATTTATCTGTATCCCAAGGGTGCTATACATTCCACTAACGATATTTAAAACATTGTAGGTGACTACAAGCTAAGCATAACAGCAGCAATTGATCAAACATAGAGAATTGCAAATACCTCGTCCAAAGAGTTATCCAAAAGCTCAGCAAAAGCTGTGGAAACAGGGTGCCAAGAAATAAAGTTAACTACCCAAAATGGCTACCCCTTTGACTGAATCTAAAGTTCAATGTAATTCTTCAAGATAAAAAAAAAAAAATGCTTTGTAGAAAAAAGAAAAGATAAAAACGATTTGTGGTGATTGTAAAAGGTAAATTTACCTCCAAGAGCCCACTCGTGGCTGGTTGCATTTGAATGTAGAAACCTTGGGTGGACCCTAACATGATCCATTCCGGCTGCAGAAAATAAAAATAGCATCCTGCAGTATCAGTGACACTGCCAAGTACAGCAATAAAAATGCCATCTGTGAAACTGCACATGGTAACTACTGAAGTTGCCACACTAGCCACATAGTGTAAAGGAACTCCAAACCAAGTAACCAACAGAAAAGAAAAGGACCTGTTGGGAGAAAACCATCCACGAAAATACATTGTTTATCTTTGCCATAAATATCACAATATTACGAGTATCAACAGTAACACTAGACACCATTAACCTTGAGCTCTCAATGTTTGTGCAGATTTCATACAACCCATTGAGAAAAACCTGGATGCCATGCCCAACTTTATCATTGTTTTTTTTTTTTGAAGATATATCACTGATATATTTTTGCAGTCATCATCGTCATCATCATCATCATCTAAGCCTTATCACAACTAATTGGGTCAGCCACAGGAATCCTGTTCCGCAATTCCACTCTTTTATTTTCCAGTAGCTTTTATTTTTAGCTGCAGACTGCAGTATTTATTTTATTTTTATCAGCAACAAAAGAGAATCGATTTTCCCAAGCTTGGAGATGAGAAAACTATTGGATAGTTTGGACCAAAACCATGAATTGATTGAATCCATAAAGGTTAAAGAAATAGAAGAAAAACCCTAAAATTTTTGGAAAGTTGAATGTTGTAATTGACCCAACCGACTTCGATCGATTGATCGAAGATGCTCATCGATCAATCAAATAGGTCGATTCTTGTCCAACAATCAGAAGTTTTAATTCAAGAATTCACTCGATTGATCGGAGTCAGGTTCGATCGATCGAGGAGATCCTCGAGCAGTCTCGATCAATTGGGGGTATCGACCGAAGACGGTGAAATTTGTCCAGCGATCAAATTGAATTAAATTTGGTCCTTATCGATCGATCGATAATTACCAAAAGTGTCCAGAGACTCGAGACGTAAAATTCGAATTTCCTCGATCTGTGATCAATTGACCGAAGGGATCGATCGAGAGCCTTCGAGCTGGCTCGATCGATCGACCAAATTGATCGACAATTTCCTGTGTTGTTTTCCAAATTTCAAATTAAGATATATAAACAAGGGTGGGTTCCACTGGATGGAATAGATGAATAGAATTAGTGATTGTTTAAACTATTTTAATAGGGATTCGGATTCCAGGTTCAAAACTATTTGATTGTTTAGCGGATTTAGTTCTACCAAGAACAGGTGAGTGAATCTCAACATGTCTCGTATATGTACGATTAAAATAGATGCTATGATTGCTATGTTGTTGTGTTACCATGTTAAGATGATCTTTGATGTATGATTCATGCTTTGAACAAATAGTAATGTGAATTGAATATGTAGACATGTAAAATCCTTACGATCATAAATTCATTGTTTCCTCTTGTACCAAGAGATGTATATAATGACTGAGTATGTCGATGCATATTGCATTAAGCATGCATTACATGCATCCATAACACTCCTGCACTAATTCCTAGAGGCCCGCTCTAGATGACTGCATGCGCATTGACGCAAGAAGGGCAGTACCTGACTGGGCCGAAGCAGCGGCGACTCACACCTTGTGTCTAGATTCCTGGGGTATCTCCTGGTAGATTCGTTACCAGATGCCCACATTTAATGGGAGCCTACTAATGGATTAGATGCAGGCCTTGCCCATGCCTACCTACAGTAGAAGCATGCTAGGTGCAGAAGCGGGTTGACGGATGTCCAACCCAAGCAAGTGGACGATCATCCCATTTGACATACATTGCATGACATTCTTGCATAGATGTTCATACCTGCATATACATATATTGGACGTTGCTTGTGCTATCTTATTTGTGTTGTGTATGAACCATGATAGGTTCACTCACGAGCCTGGCCAACTAACGTTGTGGGATGACAACCATATAAAGGTGAACGAGACAGGAAATTTGAACCAAGTGCCGAAGAACGAGGCCCGTTTGGCGGATGAAACACGGGGCCAATGGCCGTATCTAATAAAAGATGAGCTCGCTGCATTGAATGGATGAATTGTTTATAGGATTGATAGTTAGAAGATTAAGCTTCCTTATTATAACTACTGATGTTTAGGTCGATTTGGAACTGTTAATAAACATAATTAGGTTGAACGGTATTTGAGATTATAGATTAATAAAGTCCCAAATGGGTGGATGTCGTGGAATTTTATATTTAATTATGTGACAACAAATATGACGGATATGGTGATGGAAAAGTATGCAATTGTATGAGTCAATGTGAACTTAGAATACATTAAATTACGCCTCCCCAACAATTGTATGATGAGTGGAATCATGCACACTTGGTGTACAAGTCATGGATTATAACTCGGGAATGAGGGTGCACACTTTGTATCTGAATTATGGGGTGTGACAATATTGTTGTTGGTGTTCTCTATGGAGTAAATCATCATAAGGACATAAATCCACTGACTGAGAAGTAATCAACCAAACAAATCATATGTTTCATTGTAACATGGAAAACTGATTATAAAGCTAAGCAAGCATCTCCTCTCAAAGATAAAATGAAAAAATACCACCTCGACAGCAGGCTGAGTAAAAACCCATTTGTAATTGGGTGGCGAACATCTAGCAACTCTAAGCTTCCAAGCATTGTTCCCAATAAAGGAAGTGGATGACTAGGACAAAAAAGCCCTACAACTACAAAGAGTATCCCATTGCCAATGAGTCTTCTTAACTCAAATCTTTTGAGAAAGAATTTGGACCACTAACGCTAAAGTAACATTGAGGTTGCCAAACGCTTCTTCCTCTTTTTCTTTTTTTTAGAAAAAAGGATTTTTACTAAAATCAGACACACAAACAAACAAAGAATACAATGCAACAAGGGGACAAGCCACACAACCCAACAACAGCACAACACCCTAACTCATCTAGGGGCAAAAAGAAAAACCTCATTTGAAGACCTCCCCCAAACAGTAATGTATCCCCTAACTCTCTTAATTACTTGGGAAGTGGACTCCAACTTGCCATTAGAACTTACAAGTCATATTGATTCTTACGCTCCATACTGACCACAGAACTGCTAAAGAAATGCAAATACCACAATGATAGTCTTACTTCCACAACAACTGGAAAAAAAAAAAAAAAATCTGAATGGAACAACAATCCAAAATTTCCTCTATGATATACATAGATTTGCATGGGAAGGCGCCATCTCCATGAAATCATTCAAACCAAGTAAAATACAAATCTCATGGAGATCGGCTTATGCTACCACTTTGCATGGGTCCTCAACCCTGATCTAGACCAAGTAAACCTTTACCATCCTACTTCCATGATTATATTTGCTCTTCCCACACCCACTAGTCCCAGTTAGCAACAAGATCCCATTAAATTCAAACCTGAAAACCCTGAAAGATGTGGGTAATTCAGCAAGAAAATCAACCTCCACAAGGGTCTCGCTGCGTAGTGGTAGTGTACGCTACGTAGCATAGTGTAACTAGAGCGCAACGTAGTGTACTAAATAGCGTAAATCCACCATAGTGTACACTACATGGGTTGTATCTATGGTGTGCTGTAAAGGCCGTTACAGGGCCGTAAAGGCCATTACGGGGACGTAAAGGCTGTTACGTAAAGGTAACAGTGGCAACCGTTACACGTTATGGGGTCGTAACGGCCATAATAGCCGTTATGAAAAAAAAAATGACCCATAATTGCCATAAATGGCATGTTACATCCCCCATAAAGGCCATAATAGCTCCATAATTGTCTATTACGGGACATCAACAGGTTTTTCATACTTTTTAATCAACATTAAGGGGCAGATACATGTTTTTCGGGAGTTTTTTCAATTAAAAAAATATATAGAGAGAGAATGTTTTCTTAGTATCTAATGTTGAGGAATGTGATGCTTGTATTGTATTTAAAACTTTTAGTTTGTGAAATTTTTATTTATTTTCATACTTATGACTTGTGGCTTTAAACAGACATTACTAATTAAAGTGGTTTGCTTAGAAAGTTGTTGATGTGATAATTATTTGCATTTGGTTTATATATGTGGATTGGCTTTTGATAAATGATAATTAATAACTTGTTTGAACATGCTTATACTTCAAAAAATAAATCATCTTTTAGGCATTTTTATATTGTTTTTTTTCCATTTTTCTTATAATTTATCATATTTTCCTAGTTTTGATTTAAAAATTAGAAGTATTGTGTAGCTTTATGCTACACGCTATGGAGGGTTGACCACTACACAACATGCTACTACTATTTAAAACACTGGTCAAAAGCCTAATATCTCCAAAATGTTGCAAAAGCAACCCGAACTAATTAGTCCAAAAGACACCAACATGCACAATCATAGACCTCCCTTATGCGAATTTGGACAACAAGCACTTAAGCAACTTTCTTATGGATGCTTTGGGTAGAGAAGAAGTTGTGCTTCTTGGACACCATCTTCTATGTAGGAAATCAAGGTGGCGGTGGACGCTTTGGGTAGAGACAAGGCACTAGGACTAGACGGATTTCCCATGGCAATCATTTAGGTGTTCTGCGAGATGAAGGGTGATTTAATAGACTTCATTGTTAAGTTTTTCAACAAAGGTCTTCTTTCGTCAAAGTTGGATGCATCTTTCATAGCTATAATCCTGAATAAGGATGATGATGATAGCTTGAGGGATTTTAGGCTTATCAACCTTATTGGAGGTCCTTATAAAATATTTGTAGTTGGCTTTCAAATTTCGCACGGTTCTCTCATACATTATATCTAATGTTCAAGAAGCGTTCATAGTAGGAAGACAAATTTTGGAGAGCGGCTTAATTGCTGACAAAATGCATCTATTCATGTCATAGGTAAGGTAAAAAGGGTATCATTTGTAAACTTGACATTGAGAAAGTGTACAATCATATTGATTGAGATTTCCTTGATTACATGCTATGTAGATTGAGATGCGGGCAGAGATGGAGAAGGTGGAAACAAGAATGCAATCAGTCGGCCAAGTTCTTGGTTCTAGTTAATGAATTTCCTAAAAGCTTTTTCAAGGCATCAAGAGGGATCAGCAAGGGCATCCGTTATCACTTCTTTTATTTGTGGTGGTAGTAGAAGCCCAAACCAATATGTCAAATAAAGGATTGTTGGTGGGTGTCATAATGTTCCGCCTAATGAAGACGACGCGATGAAAATCTTTAGCATGGACTATATCTTTTTTCCCGTGGCCAAGTCAATCTCATGATCCGCCTGATGAAGACGACGGGATGAAGATGACGCGACACGGTCGACCTGCTACTCGATGGAGAGACAGATCAACTAACACCTCCAAATGGACAAGAGATTCAGCCAACACTCTCATAGGTGGAGTATCCAAGGAACCAGACACTTCTATCTAGACGACTCAATCGGAGGAAGACGTAGAGGGTTGTACGGCGCAAGAATGGCAGATTGTATCCCGACGGAACCGACCTGTTCACTCAACCTCTACCAGGAAACGTGATCAATACCCGACTCTTTACGTCAAAGGATTCCCAGAGGGGTGGTTTCTGATCAAGATCTCGAGAGTCTTTGGTCGCACGGGGGCTGTAATGGATGTGGTTATGCCTAGAGATCATCACAGTGGAACGTATAGAGGTTTTGCTTTAGTCCGCATGTCTTCGGAGGCGGAGTTGGCTAGAGTAGTGGAAATGCTCCACGGAGTTAGCTTTGTCGGTCGGCCATTGCTAGTGCAGAGGGCGAGGTTTGGCCCGAAACACAAAGGTCCTGAGAAGCCTCAACCCATACCCCCCAAGGTATATCGACCCAAACCTATCCCCCCCGTCTCCATTGATATCCCGTCAGCTTCATTCTTCAAAGAGGCTCTCCTCTCTAAACCCTGCCAACCCACCCCTCCCGTTTCGCCTGATCTCCCACCTTCGTTTAATCCTCCGAACCCCCAACCCCTACCCAAGAACCCATTTCCTTAGAGAAAGTCGATTCTATCCTTGTCAACCAAGATCTCTTCAATAGGGCCAGAGCTGATCTCTACGATTCGGTCGTCATAATCTGTAAGGAAGGAGCTACCATGTCTCAGGTGAACGATTGGATATCTGAAACCACGACCTTCCATCCCGGAAATTACAGGATAAAACCCCTAGGTTACAACGAATTGTGGGTCAAGGTATGTCCAGGCCTCAACCCGGAGATGTTGATGATGGCGGGTCACCTGCACTCTGGAGGCCCCATAGCCCAAGCGATGAAGTAGGAAGATTTCTCTATGTTCGGCATGGAGAACGTTTGGTTCGAAGTTTGGGGAATTTCGTTGGAACTCTGGTTTGATGAATTCTTCATTTTGATGGCAGCCTTCCTCGGGTCATATTTGGAAGTAGACATCAAGACGAGACTGGGAGAAGAGATTGGCGTCATTAGAGTGAGACTTCGAAGGCGGAAAGACTCCCCTCCGCCTACGTCTGTTCGGGTCGTCGCCGATGATCGGTTGCTCGAATTTCCGATCGTCAGAGAAGTCATGGATGAAGCTTATCCCCGATGGGGGCGACCTTTGGCGCGCCAGGGAAGGTCCTTCTCCGGTTCCAGTGGAGGCGCCAATTTCGTTGTCCGGTGCACGTACACTCATCCCATGCTCCTGCGACACACCTCCACAGACCTCTGACGTTGTTCCTTCTGATATTGGGGTTGGTGATCGCATCCTAGCCGTCCATGTGACACGTGGTGCGATTACTCCCTCCCGGCAGCCTTCTCCTGTCAACGCAGGTCTTCATGCATCGAGCTCCATGATGGGTGACGACAAGAACTCGACGCATGGCTGCCTCGAAGAAGCTACGGGACCGAAGATCGGTCACAAGATGGTTTATCCTGCGGATCTTAATAAGTGCGATACGATAGTCCATACACATCAGTAGCCAACGTCAGACGATTTTAATATCTCTGCCATTTTGTCCTCTCCGATACGCTACGTTCGACGCGTGTCCTCTAAAGCTGTCTCCTCGAGCCACTCCCCTGGACACGCGGCATGCCATCTAGCTAGATGGCTTGCTAACACCTACATTTCGATCGGGGACAGTGATACGGGTCCGGGTTTGAATCACAACCGTTTGTCTGAGTCACTTCCTATCGCTCACTCTTCAAACTTTCAACCTCTAGCCTTAACCTCCAACCACCTTCAACCCCTACCCTGCAACATCATCCCTGATAAATCCTTGGACCTTGGCCCCATCACCCTCTTTCAAGACAATTCCTCCTCCCAGGTGCTTCTTGCTAAACCTCTCTAGATGATCGTCGATCCTGAGTTCGAGCCTACGCCATCGACAGCCAAGAGTTCGGACCTACCCGATAAGATGCATAATAAACGATGGATTAGAGAGGCCGTCGAACACGTTGGAAGGGCTCTTGGCTTATCTTTTGGGGACCGTATGGAGGATTACATAGCTCTATTTCAGTGTATTGAGGAAAGAGGAAGACCCTGCCCCGAGACCAGATGTAACACCCTGAAAATCGGGGGTCGTGCATACACTCGACTCTCGAGTTCCCAGGGTCACTTATAATCAGTTTTCATTAATATGCGATTAATCCAGGTTTAAAGGCGCAGCATGGAATTACTTGAAACATGAAGCACGATCACAACTAGTCTGCTGAAATGAAAATAGATCATTATATACAGGTCCAAAAGGATATAAAAAGGGTCGCACCAGGCGTTGCCCAACAAAATCACAAAAGAAATATCATGTTCAAAAGAATAGGGCTGAGTCCACAACTTAGCGATCCAAATCCTGTCTATTAGGCCGACGGGGAACCATCCATCAGCTGAAAGTAAGAGAACTCGTCCTCCTCCTCGAGGCTCGCATCACCAGTCTCCACAAAATCTGTATCACCTGCATCTATGAAGGGGTCTAGTTAGTGTTTTAAAACACCGTCCCAGAGTGGGAGTGAGTGATCAACTCAGTGGGTGCTATTAGCCATAAGTTGTAACAAGCATCAATTATAATAAGAATTTAATGAAAAGCAATCAATCATAAACATCTATCTAGTCTTGTTAATGCGCATGCATGCAGGATGATATGATGTATGCCCTCGCCACAACGCCCCCTCGAGCAACTCCATCTAACGATCGCGTATGACAACACTCCCTCAGTGCGACCTCGACTGCCGAGTCGCCAACCTAGCTAATGCCATGTAATGATGATGTTAACCGGGTTCTTAGTTAAGTCCATTCATCCAGCAGATTTGGAAATCTGATACACCCCACATATCAAATGCCCTGAACTAGTTGCGAGGCCAAGGCCCCCCAATGTGTGAGGCCGAGACCCCGCGATCCTTGACCCCGTCGGGTTTCCCCCATCCCCGACTTCAAGCACATGAGGGGTGCTGAATGTGCGGTCGCTCGCGGTCACTACGGGGAGGCGCGTCACCCCAGCGTAGGCCGACAGCTCGGACAGTGTCCCATTCCACCATGCCCGACTCACGAGACAGTGGATCGATATTCAATTCGTTATCGATGGGCTACAACGGTGGTAGGGTATTCCAGTTTCCATACATATGTGAGCAAACAAGGTTAACAAACCAGGTGGGTCAGCCAATGGACTAAACCGCACGAGCCCAGGCAAGTACGTGGCGGAACGACATCGGGTACAAGTGACCCATGTAGTCTAACTACTGCCGCCCACACGCACTCGCCCAAACCCATGGGTTTAACCTCAAGGTGGTCCTACCAAAGGAACCACCTTCGCTCTCCTCATGTTCCTGACCAACCCAAGGGTAAGAATAGTGATTCATAGTATGCCAACTACCAATGTAACATCAAGCATATTCAACACCATGTTCTCATGTTGCTCAACATACAATTCAAATTCCTCTAGCAAGCAAACTATTAATATCATGAATAAGGTGTAAGTGTGTGGTGTGGGTTGGTGAGGAAGTTAAGCACTTCCTACACCTCAAGGGATCAATTACACAAGACCAATGAATCATACACACTAGGAAGCAACACATATGAGAGAAAAAGAAATCAAACAAACATGAGCATGTAATCATCCATACACTAGATTATGAGAGGCAAGATTTAACATTAAGGAGAACTAAGCATGCCATTCCATACGATCCAACAACATATCGTTCCTAGGTTCCTCTAGATTCTTCCATATAACATACCAAGCAAACAAAATCATTAAACTCCAACTATAATTGGTGCTAGGCCACCTAAGGATAATAGTCCGCACCTTAAGGGGAGATTTCCATTCTTTGAGATCTTAAGGTTTGGGGATTTGGGTAAAACCACCATTTCCTAAATCAAAATCAAGAAAGAAAACATTAATGCCTAGAAATCTACACTAAGTTGCTCTATTGAAGAGAAATATACCATTATTACCTTCGCTTCTTGGCATGGGTGGGCTTAGTGGAGGTTTCCTTGGAGAATGGGTGGACAGTTGCAAGGTTGAGCTTCCTTGGGCCCCACCTCCTACCACATACTCCTTTCCTTTCTTCTTCCTCTCTCTTTCTCCTCCTTTCTCCTCTTTCTCTTCTCCCTTTTCTCTCTTCTCTCCCTTTGTTCCCTATGGCAAATTCGTATGGGGAGATGGGTGCCCCAAATGAGGCCCTTTTATAATACCAGATTGGTGCAAATGGCCCCAAGTGTTAGGTTTTTACTATACTAGACCTATGAGAGGGTTTTTCTAAGCTCTAGGGCCCACTATGGGGCATAGGAGCCGACACCCACCGTTGGATAGTTGGCCCTAATGATGATCTACGCATGGATATGATCGGCCCGCCATTTGGACGCGCCGATTGACGGATATTATTAGAAGTCTGTTCAATGGTCACCGGTGGTCGATCGGGGCCACGGTTATACGGATATGAGTAGGGAAATATCTTTACTCCACGGGTAAAGTTTGGTCGCAAACTGACGGTCCGAAATCTTCAACTTTGCATAAGAGTGGACGACTTAATTCACTTAAGTTCCAAGTTCTTCCTTTAGGGTATTTACACTTCTCATGCACTCATCCTTTGGCTCAAGTTGACCGGTTCTGGACAACACCCAAGTCCGATTCCCGCGATGGACGTCAAGCCCAATGAGACGGACATTATTCTATAGTTTTGGAACTAGTGGCCCACTAACGAGCGGTCTAGATCTCGTTTAGAAAATTGGGGCATTTCTGGTGGCCCTCTGGCCATGAAACTTATAGGATAGGTGCTCCATGGCCCGTTAAAGGGCCATGCAAAATTTGGGGTCGATCGGATATGGGGTTTGGTCGCACGGGTCCGATTTACGATCAACGGTCACCGTTCCACGATCGGGTCCCAGAGTTTGTGGACGGGCGTAGAAAAATACATTAGACCTTTACCATAAATTTGAAAGAAATCTGATGGCTGAAATGCCTAAAATCTCAGTTTTCTTTACACGTGTCAGATTCCAATTCTGGCATTGGTGGGGCGCATCTGGCAAGTGCCAGATTCCACTTCTGGGTGTCCACTGGGTCCGTGGTTCGCGATGGTCCCCAAGCCCAGTGAGATCTATGCTCCCCTAAATTTTTATAATTTTCTGACCTTCCCGTGTCGCGGTATAGCCTGCACGGGCTGTCACTAAGTGTAAACGGGCCATCTGGCTTCACTTCGGTCAAATCTTTGGGTCCAATGTAAGTGAATCATGGGGCTAAACTTGATGTTCAAATGATCGGGTGGATTCATTGGCTTCCCACGGTTGATTAAACGGACTTATGCTGTTCTTTACTAGTTCCACCCGTGTTTAAACTATCATTGAGTGCTAATGGTCATTAAGTGATGTTATAAGTTAATTAAATTAAAAAAAAAAATTGATGGATTTTTGGAAATCCAAAACAGTGAAAATCAAGGATGTTACACCAGACCTCCAGTGAAATGCAAATCCAAGCGCAGTGGTAACCAGGAACTTCAAGGTTTGGAATCTAGCCCAAGTCTAGTCACAGCCTCCAAGCCCAAGCAGCGGAGGCGAGGGAACCAGGGAAGTCAAGTTGATTAATGAAGGTGCTATCGTGGAATGTCAAGGGAGTGGGCTCCAAACATAAACGGAGCCTAATTAAAGCCACTATCAGTAGAAAAAGCCCAGATGTAGTTTGTCTTCAGGAGACCAAAGTTTCTCTCTTCCAAAATAAGTGCTACTATCTTCTTTATGGAAGGCGCTTGATGTGAAGTTGACTGCTCTGGATGCGGTCAGTAGCTCAGGAGGCATCCTTGTCGCGTGGAGATCTTCTAAATGGGATCTCCTGTCTTCTTCTAAAGCCTCTTTCTCAGTGTCCATCATTCTTCAAGATAAGTGTTCCTCTTTTCAGTGTCTCATTTGTGTTGTTTATGGGCCTAATGTTGATTCTGAAAGGACTGATTTTTGGGATGAGTCAACCCGGGTTAGACAATCCTTCTCAGGTCCGTTCTGTGTGATGGGTGATTTCAATGTCATTCGTTTCGCAGAAGAACACTCTAGGAGGAGGAGGACGTCATCGGCCATGCTCTAGTTCTCTGATTGGATTCAGACTCACGAACTCATCGACCTTCTGTTACTTGGGGATAAATTCACCTAGACCAATGGTCGTAGGTCCCCTATTCAGTCCAGGTTGGATAGATTTCTTGTCTCACCCGACTGGATAGAGGCTTTTCCCACTTCACTCCAATCCACTCTCCCTAGAACCACCTCAGATCATTGCCCCATCATTTTGTCGATGGAGGATAACTAAGGCTCGAAACCTTTTAGATTCAACTCGTTGTGGCTTCAGTCTGTTACTTGGGGATAAATTCACCTAGACGAATGGTCGTAGGTCCCCTATTCAGTCCAGGTTGGATAGATTTCTTGTCTCACCTGACTGGATAGAGGCTTTTCCCACTTCACTCCAATCCACTCTCCCTAGAACCACCTCAGATCATTGCCCCATCATTTTGTCGATGGAGGATAACTAAGGCTCGAAACCTTTTAGATTCAACTCGTCGTGGCTTCAATCTGATGGGCTTCACCGCAAGATCATTGAATGGTGGCCTAGCTTCCAAGTGGAAGGCTTTGTTGGAAAAAAGCTTTTATGTAAACTCAGGCTCCTTAAAGTGAAAATCAAGGAATGGCGCCAATAGGAAGTCCAAAAGAAGGAAGCTGAGGTGGAATCTCTTCCATCGGAGCTGTAGGCAATCGATTCCCAGGCTGATAACATTCCATTTTCCTCAGACATCCTCGCCAGGCGCATCAGCATCATTCAGGAACTTTCGAATAGAGCATTAGAAGAAGAAGCCTCTTGGAGGATTAAATCTAGATCCAGATGGATTGCGGAGGGGGACAAAAATACCAAATTCTTCCACAACATTGCTAATATGCAATTCAGGTCTAAGGCTATCCTCAACATTTCCAATAAAGATGTCAGGGTGGAGGATAAACAGGAGATAGAAGACATTGCGATAAAACATTTCAGAGATCTCTTAACCTTCGACAACTGGAGAAGACCGCATGCTGACCACACTTCTTTCAACTCTTTGGATGTTGCTGACGCTGCTCTTCTTGAGGCTCCTTTTTCCCTCGAAGAGATCAAGGCCGCTATTAATGCGATGGAAGGGGACAAGGCTCCGGGGCTGGATGGTTTTCCAATCAGTTTTTACCAGTCGTTCTGGGATACGATTCACCTAGACGTCCTTCATTTCTTCCATGAATTTCACAATAGAGGAAGGCTCTCGAAAGGGCCTAGGGCTTCCTTCATTGCTTTCATTCCCAAGGTTGCGGGGGCTGTTTCTTTCTCCGAATTCAGACCAATCAGCCTGATAGGGAGTCCCTACAAAATCCTTACTAAAACCCTCTCTTCCCGCCTGTCAAAGGTCATAGCCAAACTCATCTCGCTAAATCAAAATACCTTCATCAAAGGCAGACAGATCATGGATGGGGCTCTGATTGCAAATGAAGTCCTCCACTCCTGTCACAAGAATCATTCAAGCAGTATTTTCTACAAAGTGGACGTTGCCAAGGCTTATGATCACGTTGGCTAGGGATTTCTAAGGTACATGTTAAACCGTATGGGCTTTGGTGCCAAGTGGAGAAAGTGGATTGATTCTTGCATCGGGTTTGCCCACTTCTCAGTCATCCTCAACAGGTCCCCTAAGGGCTTCTTCAAAAGCTCTAGAGGTTTGCGTCAAGGGGACCCCCTCTCCCCTCTTCTCTTCCTTATTGTTGGCGAGGCGCTCTCCAAAATTCTGATTAGAGGTCGGGATTATGGTATCCTTTGTGGTTTACCGATGTCAGGATTGTCACACCCTATCACACACATCCAATTTGCAGATGATATTTTAATCTTTTCTAAGTCTTCTTCTCAATACGTTGAACATCTCCGAATTGCCCTTCACTGTTTTGAGGCAGTGTCTGGTCTAACGATTAACATGGGTAAATCAAAGTTGCTTGGAACTAATGTCACCCTAGAAACGCTGCACTCTTTTGCCAACATTCTCGCTGTCAGACTCAATTGTTCCCTACCACTTTCGTCGGTCTGCCCCTCTCTGTGGGGACCCCCCCTAAATCTATGTGGGACAAGGTGATTAGAAAATTCCACAAATATCTGGCGACGTGGAAATGTCGATACCTCTCTTTGGGAGGTCGGCTTACCCTGATTAAAGCAGCACTAACGAATCTCCCTCTGTATTACATGTCTCTGTTCGAGTGTCTGGCCTCAGTTCTGAAGGCTATTGACAAGATCAGGAGAGATTTTTTGTGGTTTGGAAAGGAAAATCAGAAGAAATTCCATCTTTTGGAATGGAAGGAAGTCTGTAAAATGTTCAAGGTGGTGCCAATGTCAAAAATCTGAAAGTCATGAACAAAGTCTTGATAGGCAAATGGTCCTGGAGGCTAGCCACTGAAAAGGAAGCTCTTTGGACTTCAATTATTAAAGGCAAGTACGGCTCTTCCCCTGGAAATTGGTGGACTAAAGACTCCTCATTTTACAAGGCTTCCCACATCTGGAAAGGTATTCTTCGGGCTAAGAATCCGGTCCTTCAGAACTGCGTTTTTGAGTTGGGTAACGGTTCGTCTATTCGTCTCTGGGAAGATCACTGGGTGGGGGATGATACCCTCAAACGTCAATTTCCTAATATCTACCACCTGGCCCTTGACAAAAATAACTTCATCAACAATCGCTTCGATATCACGCCAGCACATGTTATATGGGATATCAGATGCTCCAGGAATCTGACCGACAGCGAAGCCACTGAGTTTATGGCTCTCCAGGATTGCTTATCCAAGATCAGGCCCCTCCTCAATCAGCAGGACAACATTGTATAGAAATTACATAAATATGGAATCTTCTCGGTCACATTTATCCTATGTCGACCTCTTCTCAGGCTATCTCCCCCCCCCCCCCAAAGTTCATTTGTTTCGATTGGCTGGTGGGTCGAAATAGAATCCTTACCATCAATAATCTTTCTAAAAGGGGTATGCAGATTGTCAATATTTGTCTTTGCTGCATGAGGGAAGCAGAAACCGTGAACCATCTGTTGGTTCACTGCCCTTTCATTTCTCAAATTTTGGCGGATTTTTTCCACATTTTCTTGGTCAGTTGGTGCATCCCGGAGACGGCTTCTAGCCTTCTTTCCTCCTGACATGGCCTCAAGTTGGATAAGAAGAGAATTACCGTCTGGCGCATGGCTATCCTCGCGATCTGGTGGTCAGTTTGGGAAGAGCGAAATGAAAGATGCTTTAACGACTCTTCTTTAACTTCTACTGTGGGGTCCAGGGAGAAGAGAATGTTGATAGAATGGGCTTCAAATGTTAAGGGTTCTCTTTTGTGTGATCTTAGTTTTCTTGGGCGTTAGTAGCTTTCTGCTATCTTAGCAGATCTGCTTCTCTTTTGGCCCTTTGTTTTCTTTGTTCTCTTTGTTTCTTTTGTTTTCTTCTTCAATGAATCCGTTGCTTTTAAAATAAAATAAAAAGTTTCCCAACTTCATTTCGTCAATGATAACATTCTATTTTGTGATGTGGAAGAAGCCAAGGTGGATAATTTGATAAAGATTATTAAGTGTTTTGAAGTAGTGTCAGGCCTGAAGGTGAACATTCTCAAATGTGAGATGTTGGGCGTTGGTACATCTAAAGAAGAGGTGGAGAAGCTTGCGGCGGTGTTTGGTTATGCAAGGGTGTTTCCTTCTTTGTACCTCGACCTTACTTTATGTATTGGAAAGCCTATGAAACATCTATAAGATGAGGTTATTGAAAGAGTTGAAAGGAAATTGTTGAGGTGGAGAAAACGACATCTCTCATTGGGAGGAAGATTGGTGTTAATAAAAGCAACATTATTGAACTTACCTCTTTAAGTTATGCCCCTCATTACATGCACAAAGCCCGTGTTGGACAGGTTGGAGAAGCTAGGTTGTGACTTTTTTATGGCATGGAGCGGACGAGAAGCATAAACTTCATATGTTTAAGTGAGATGAGATGCATGTCTTATAGGGAGGGGGGCGCAAGCATAAGGAAGTTAATGGTTATATGAATTCAATGTTACTAGGTAAATGGTTATGGAGATTTCTTACAGAGGGTTGTTTATGAAAAAAGGTGAAAGCAAGGAAGTATGGTACTAAGGTATAAAGGAGGGGGAAAGGAGGACAAGAAAGATTCATCTTTTTTAAGGCCTCGGCATTGTAGAAGATATTTATCAGGACGGGGAACAAGTTCAAGGAGATGATTGAATTCTCTTTAGGAGATGGAAAGAGGATTCGCTATTGGGAGGATGTTTAGACAGATGAGAGGGTGCTCATGATGATTTCCGAGGTTAGCTAAATTATTCCCAATGCTATTCAATTTCAGTTAATGGGATACTGTTCTCTCCTCCATGTCAAAGGAATTTGTCAAAAGGAGAAAGGGTTGAGCTCATTAATATGTTGGAGCGGCGTCATAGTATTTGTTCTTCTTTGGGTGTTAGGGATGCATAGGTGTGGAATAAAGACAAGTCCGGTCGATTCTCGGTTAGATTGGGAGATCTTCAAGAGAGCATAATGGGCACACTGCTTTCATTTGGCACTATGAGGCTCCCCATAAGGTAGCAATTTTTTCACAGTTGGTGGGAAGGAATAAGGTGCTCACAGTTGATAATCTTCAGATGAGGAAGACAGTAATATTTAATGCCAGCAATATTTAATGCCAGCATGTTGTGTATGCAAAATAAGGAATTTGTTGATCATCCCTTTATTCAACATCACTTTGCTATTGAGTTATGGGAGAGGTTCTTGGTGATCTTCGACTGTCAAGCGTTGTGCCAGGTTCCATTGAGAGTCTCTTTCTGTCTTGGCATGGGGGGTGGGGATTTGGAAGAAAGGGAGGATGCTTTAGAAACTATCCTTATTGGCAGGCATTTGGGCTTATGGGGAGAGGAATAATTGGTGCTTTAGTAATCATAGTGGGCTGGTTTCAGAGGTTTTTAGAAGGGCAAAATCGAATGGAATGGGCTGGGCCTCAAATTTTAAGACTCTTGCTGATTTTCTCCTCTCATTTTTATCTTGGTCTGCCTTCTAATTTGCCTTTGGTTGTTCTTTGGCCTTTGTTCTTCTTTTATAATAAAATTGTTACAAAAATAATAATAATAATAAAATCCCAAGCCTATGATCCAATTGGAAACTAGTAATGCATGTTCACTCTCCAGAACAATCACAATTATATTCATCCCGTCATAATGATACCATAAAACGACCATGAAACAAAGGGATAAGAAGCCATTGCAATTGTGGTTACCCAAAAAAAAAAGGGTTAAGAGTAATAGTTGCACACCCATCCTGAAAGTGACAAGATGAATTACCCAAAGAGAGAGAGAGAGAGAGAGAGAGAGAGAGAGAGAGAGAGAGAGAACATTGGCGACGAATACAGGAGAGCCATTATGTGATATCTAGTATGCACATGGCAACTTGCAAGTTGCATTCACCCACAGAGAAACGAATTAAAAATTGAACGAGAGGTTTTAAAAAATAAAAATAAATAAAAATCATAAAAGAGGGAAATTTCAGAATTACCGGAAACGGATTTGATCTCCTTGACAGGATCCCCCTCGTAATCCCCTGCCTTCCAGAACTGCTTGCAGGCCTGGGCGGCTGCTGGCGGGGTCCGTGAGATCGGCTCCGCCTCAAGCAGCGGGAGGTCCTCGTCGGAGGGGAGCGGGTCGAGGAATCCGAGCGGCAAATCATCGAATTTCTGCTTCTTGTACGGGCCGCCTTCCTCGCCGTCCAAAACGCTCGATCTTTTGTATGCGGAATCCGGACCGTCCAAATCATCGTCGTCGGAATCGCTATCGCTGCTGCTGGTGCTGAGATCGATTACAGGGAGGGCGTTCGAGGGGTTTGACGATGGTGGAGTGGCATGGGCTGTAAATTCCACAGGTTCAAGGGGTTCTTGTTTAACGACGGATTCCATCGCGCAGGGAGAGAGTGAAGGACGGAGGGAGATTTCTTACAGGGAGAGACGTGTACGGAGAGGTTGCTCAAATACATCTACCTGTATTAAAATATGATACGTCGGGGCTTTATCTTTGATCTGGATCGTCTTCCAATGATCCAGACCGTTTATATGACGAGTCTCACCATGATAAAAGGCTTGGATTATTTCAACCCTTTGATAATTTGGCTTTATAGCTTTGAAAATGAACGGTAATTATAACTTTGTGTAATCAATTGTTTGAGATATTCGAATCTGTGTGTTTTTTCGAGGATCGCCCGTGCAGGCAAGACCTATCAAATCAACGGTTTATATCAATCAAAAAGACCTAAATCAACACAACTGATATAGTATCGACTTATCTTGTTGTATACGTCGGTATGTATTCGAGTAGGTGATTCGTTGAAAAACCTTGTGCACGTTTGTCGAGGCGGAAGCGGATTGCATGGTTGGCCTTTGACGTCATCAAGTGGGCCCCACTATGCTGTATTTGTTATATCCATTGTGTCCAATGATTTTTCCCGATCATTTTAGGGCATGATCACGAAAATTAAGAATATCCAAATATCAAGTGGACCACACCACGAAAAGTAGTGCGGTTGAAATCTACCCCAAAATCTGCTGGGGGCCATGGAATTTTTGGATCAAGACGATATTTGTTTATGAGAAAATTACATGTGGACCCCACTTTTTATCCAGCGATTTTTATGAAGGATAAAACCTTACCTTACCACCGTAGACTTCGCACGTATGATCAGGATGAAAATACCCCTGCCTTTCTTTCGCTGTTGTGCAAAGGCAAGTGCTCGCTAGAGGTGGGCAACGGCCCGGATCGAAGTGGATTGGGTTCAACCCGATCAGATTCGAAATGATAATGGTTTGACTCGAACTCGATCAGATCCGAAATCAAATCTGGGACACCTCATCCGAACAGATCCAATACATGATTCGCCTGACCCGAACCGATTCGGATCAAGTTAGGTATGATTCGGATCTGTGTAAATATAATTTAACTTTTCATATAATGTGGTCCACTTCAACCTTTAATATATGCTATTTTTTTACTCAAAGCTTAAATTGATATATCAAAATGGACGAATGGCTTAGATAAAACATATACATCAAGGTGAGCCCCACATGGCACTCAAAGAGCTTTTCACCTGTGTATTCAAGTTTTCACTAGACGTTACTTTACGTGCACGGTAACAAGACTTGCTTTTCACGCAAGCACATGCAAAGTTTTGATTTTCTATTTATATTAGTAAGTTGTGTGGGTTTATTCATAGGGTATGTGTTATATCCAAACCGTCCATTCATTTGGTGACCTCGTATTAAGGCTTGAGACGAAAAATAAGATAGATCTAACAATCAAGTAGACCACACGAATTGTTTAACGGAGAAAATTATTCTCTGCTGCTATTTGTGGTGTGGTCGAGATGATCTTTTGATATTATTCATTTTTTGGATAATGTCCTATAATGATCTCTAAAAGTATATGAACGGTGTAGATATAATAAATACATCACTGTGGGGGCCATTTAACTTTAATCTCCTTTGAATCGTTCGTACAACTTGGAGCCCGAGGAACTCCCGGAGCTCGAGGAAATAGTGTTGAGTGAACGTTGACCATTAATGCGCCAGGAACTTGGGCTATTTGATTTTTTAGTTTCCTGGTAAATACACGGAATTACCAGATTATTACTTACTACACCTGTTTGAAAGTCACCAGGAATTGAGTTTCGAAAATTAGTCCATACAAACGTTGTTATTACTGATTTAAATATGTGGGCTCCACCATGATATATATGAGTTATCCACACCATCCATCCTTTTAAAAAAAATACATTTTAAGGCATGAGCCCAAAAATGAGGAAAATAAAAAGCTCAAGTGAACCACACCTTAGGAAACAATGATCATTAAAACGTCAATGGATGAAAGTTGTTTTCTCCCTAGGGCCCACAGTAATGTTTATTTGTCATCCAACCCGTTAATAAGGTCACACAGTCATGGATAAAGTGGAAACAAAAATATCAGTTTCATCCAAAACTTATGGGGTCTTCAAGAAGCTTTCAATGGTAGGAGTTCAATTCCCATTGTTTCTAGTAGTGTGGTCCACTTGATCTTTTTTTGGCTCATGCCCTAAAATGAGTTGGTTAAAGGGATGGACGGTGTGGATAATATACAAACACCAAGGTGGACCCCACAATTTAACTTTTTTCTCCTCGGGTGACGTGAGGAGTGCTATAAATGAAAGGTGGCGGTCAAATCACCTTGGAAATACCGGAAACACAGATGTAAATAAATGCACTCTCTTGTTAGGAGGACTTGACCCGACTTGATTTTATTGGACCCGTGGTCGGTGCTCTGTGGGCCCACCATGATGTATGTGTTTCATCCATGCCCTTCATCTATTTTTAGAAATCATTTTATGTTATGAGAATAAAAATGAGGTACATAGAAATCTCAAGTGGACCACATTGTAGGAAATAGTGTTGAGTGAACGTTGACCATTAAAAACATTTTGGAGGCCAAAAACTTTTGATCAAGCTGATATTTATTGTATACTCGACGGGTATTCGGACAGGATCTGTTCAGATACAATGCTATTCGAACCCGATTCGAAATACTTTTGAATCTGGACCATTAGAATCGATCAGGCCCGATCAGACCGTCGGTTCTGTTCGGAATGGTACCGAGTCGGGTCTGGTCGGGTCGGATCCACCGGATCGGGCCTAAGTTGCCCACCTCTAGCGCTGACAGACGCGGGACGCGTCCTACCCTGGGCAGGGCTGTGGGGCCCACCATGATGTAGGTGTTTTATTCACGCCGTTCATCGTTTTTCTCAGGCCCAGATGAAGGTAAAAAACCAAGATCAGCTTGATCCAAAACTTTTATGGGCCCCAAAAGGTTTTTAATGGTCGACACTCATTCAACACTCTTTCCTATAATGTGGTCCACTTGAGATTTTTATGTACCTAATTTTTAGTCCCATAACATAAAATGATCTTCAAAAACAGATGGACGGCATGGATGAAACATATACATCATGTTGGGGCCCACAGAGCACCAACCATCAGCCATTGGCTGGTGGCAGGCGAGTAGCCAAACCGTTCCCCACTGTTTTCTTTAGTGGGGTCCACTGGAGCTTGGGATGTGACACATTCTTTAGATATTACAATAAAACAATCTCTCCAGATGGATGGACTGCGTGGATACAAAACATACATCATGGTGGGCCCACAAAACTTGGTAAAATCACTAGAGGTGGGCAACGGTCCGGATCGGAGCGGATTGCGTTCAACCCGATCAGATCTGAAATGGCAATGGTTTGACCCGAACTCGATCAAATCCGGAATCAAATCCGGGACACCTGATCCAAACAGATCCAATACATGATTCGCCTAACCCGAACCGAGTCTGACTCGGTCAAAGAAACTGAGTCAGATCGAGTTGGGTACGATTCGGATCTGTGTAAATATAATTTAACTTTTCATATAATGTGGTCCACTTCAACCTTTAATATATGTTTGTTTTTTTTTTTTTGCTCAAGGCTTAAATTGATATGTCAAAATGGATGAACGGCTTAGATAAAACATATACATCAAGGTGGGCCCCACATGGCACTAAAAGAGCTTTTCACCTGCGTATTCAGGTTTTCACTAGACGTTACTTTACGTGCACGGTAACAAGACTTGCTTTTCACGCAAGTACATGCAAAGTTTTGATTTTCTATCTATATTAGCGAGTTGTGTGGGCTTAATCATATGGTATGTGTTATATCTAAACCATCCATTCATTTGGTGACCTCGTATTAAGGCTTGAGACGAAAAATAAGGCAGATCTAACAATCAAGTAGACCACACAAATTGTTTAACGGCGAAAATCATTCTTTGCTGCTATTTATGGTGTGGTCGAGATGATCTTTTGATATTATTCATTTTTTAGATAATGTCCTATAATGATTTCTAAAAGTATATGAACGGTGTAGATATAATAAATACATCACTGTGGGGGCCGTTTAACTTTGATCTCCTTTGAACCATTCGTACAACTCAGAGCTCGAGGAACGCCCGAAGCTCAAGGAAACAGTGTTGAGTGAACGTTGACAATTAATGCGCCCGGAACTCGGGCTGTTTGATTTTTTAGTTTCCTGGTAAATACATGGAATTACCCGATTATTACTTACTACACCTGTTTGAAAGTCACCAGGAATTAAGTTTCGAAAATCGGTCCACACAAATGTTGTTGTTACTGATTTAAATATGTGGGCCCCACCATGATATATATGAGTTATCCACACCATCCATCCTTTTAAAAAATACATTTTAAGGCATGAGCCCAAAAATGAGGAAAATAAAAATCTCAAGCGGACCACACCTTTGGGAAACAATGATCATTAAAACGTTAATGGTTGAAAGTTGTTTTCTCCCTAGGGCCCACAGTGATGTTTATTTGTCATCCAACCCGTTAATAAGGTCACACAGTCATGGATAAAGTGGAAACAAAAATATCAATTTCATCCAAAACTTTTGGGGTCTTCAAGAAGCTTTCAATGGTAGGAGTTCAATTCTCATTGTTTCTAGTAGTGTGGTCCACTTGATCTTTTTTTGGCTCATGCCCTAAAATGAGTTGGTTAAAGGGATGGACTGTGTGGATAATATACAAACATCAAGGTGAACCCCACAATTTAACTTTTTTCTCCTCGGGTGACGTGAAGAGTGCTATAAATGAAAGGTGGCGGTCAAATCACCTTGGAAATACTGGAAACACAGAGGTAAATAAATGTGCTCTCTTGTTAGGAGGACCTGACCCGACTTGATTTTACTGGACCCGTGGTCGGTGCTCTATGGGCCCCACCATGATGTATGTGTTTCATCCATGCCCTTCATCTATTTTGATAGATCATTTTATGTTATGAGAATAAAAATGAGGTACATAGAAATCTCAAGTAGACTACATTGTAGGAAACAGTGTTGAGTGAACGTTGACCATTAAAAACGTTTTGGTCGGATCGGGTCTGTTCGGGTCGGTTCGGGTATTCGGACTGGATCTGTTCGGATATAGTGCTATTCGAACCCGATTCAAAATGCTTTCGAATATGAACCATCAGATCGATCAGGTCCAATCAAACCGTCGGTTCTGTTCGGAACGGTACCAAGTCGGGTCTGGTCGGGTCGGATCCACCGGATCGGGCCTAAGTTGCCCACCTCTAAATATCACTTCAGTGGTAATCTGGCTACTTGAATTCCGAGTTGTACGGACAGTTCAAAAGAGATCAAAGTTACATGGGCCCCACAGTTATGTATTTATTATATCCACAACGTGCATCCATATTTCCAGATCATTTAGAGCATTCTTAGAAAAAAAAATCATATCCAAAGATCAACTGGACCACACCACAAATAGCAATAGGGAAATTGATTTTCACCATTAAAAATTTCGTAGGGCCCACCATAATGTTTATTTTCCATCCAATCTATTCATAAGGTCACAAAGACCTGTATGAAGAGGAAAAACAAATATCATATTTTCTAAAACTTCTTTGACCCCTAAAAGGGTTTCAATGGTAGACGTTTCCTCCCCCACTGCTTTTTATAGTGTGGTCCACTTAATAATTAGATCTGTCTTATTTTTCGTCTCAAGCCTTAATGCGAGCTCACCAAATGGATGGACGGTTTGGATATAACACATACCTCATGACAAGACCCACAAAACTTGCCCCACTCAATTTTCAGTTTGTCCTACCGAATTTCTAATTTGGCCTGCCCAATTTCGTGTCTGCCCGGTGCCCGCTTTCTGTTTGAGGTTGTCATAGTTACAAGAGCTTGAATGCAACCATTTGCCTAGTTCTGAATGCAATAGGAAGTTACTTTTTCTTACCCCCTCAGTGAAAATATCTATACTTTCATTTACTGGGAAAGAATCATGCTAGTTAGACTCGTTGTTTGTTAGATTATCCTGCTTCTTGTTTTCCTTCAATTCCATTGCCTATCTCCCAAAAAAATTGGGGCCGGCTTTTAAATGCTAGAATGACAAAAGTTTTATGATCTGCTGCCGTCCATTGCAAAGTTTCACATTGATAAGCGGTTGAAACTTAAAAGTATAAATCTTGCAAAAAAAAAAAAAAAAGGAAAAAAAAAGAAGAAGAAAAAAGTACAATATCATTAGGAAACAGATTGTGTGCCAAGTGTTCACCTTTTTTTTTTTACAATTACGTTTTGATTCCCCCGATGGCCCATATCGTATCAGCCAACAAGGCTATTATGCTTACGTAATACTTTGCTGTTGCCATTTGTGCTAGCTGATGTGTAGCTAAACTCTTGTTTGTTCTGTCTTGCTTAAGTTTTGCATTAAAAAAATAAAATTAAATTAAATCTTGACATGCATTTCAAAATAGACTTCTGAAAATTTTGAAATTTGAAATGTTGCTAGATTTCCACCAACCATCTTCAAATGGTGAGAGATAATGGGCCCATGATTCTTGGTGAGCCTGTGTGCGTTGAAGTTGTGCCCATAACTTCAAACGAAATTAAGAAGTGACCCTAGAATCTCCACAAGCAACTTGCAAATAAATCAAAGTGGAATAAGATTAGAACACCCTTGATTAACTACATGCCTTCTTTTCTTTGTAATTGAGTTTGCATAGAGTTTTACTTAGTCTTCATCAAATGCATTGATAGGTTTGCATAGATATGATGCTTCTTAGATCCACAAGCTAATATCGAATAATATCGACAATAGTTCGATAATATCAAAGATCATTGCCAAAATGTGCAGCAACCAAAACATAAAAATTCATAATTTATCGATAATATCAAACGTTGTTCGATAATATCGATATATAAATTTTGATGTATCGAGACATACTCGATAAAATCCAGTGCCTCGCTCATATGAAATGAAAACATTCTTCATCAATAAGATCGATATATCCTTGATATTATCAAGCTAAGTCATCGATATTATTGAGTATCGATCGATAATATTAATAACTAATGCATTTAGTCTAGTGACTTGAGTTGGATGTACTCATATCGAATGATATCGACCATCTCTCGATATTATCGAAATGCTAGTATCGATAATATCGAAGATACCTCACAATATGTCTAGCAACCAAAACATGAAAATTCATAATTTCTTGATAATATCTATCTATCCTCGATATTATCGAAGTAAGTCATAGATAATATCGAGGCATGATCGATAATATCGATAACTTGTGCATTTAGTCCAGTGATTTAAGTTATATCTGTTGGGGGCCGTTGCACAAAACCTTAGGATCTAGCCTCCCAAAAACACCAGAATTATAGGATAATAAAGCAATGAAATAAATCAAAGCACAAACCACACGACACAAGAGATTTTTATGTGGAAAACCCTCAAAGAGGTAAAAAACCACGGGACCTCGTCCAGATCAACAATCCACTATGAAGTAGAATGTTACAACTGATCACAAGCATACACTGCTTGAATCAAACCTTCTTCACTTACACAGGAGTGGATAAACAATAAGAGAATAAAGAAAAAACTGAGAGATTTCATCGATTGCAAGGACGTAGAAGCGCTGAGACGTTGATAGCACAATAGATCACCTCTATGAGCATAACCCTCCATTCCACAAGCTTCCTCTCTCTCTTTTCTCTCTCTCACCTTAGCCGTCAAAAACCATTAACACAATAGCTTTAGAAAGCCTTCTCAATCCCTAGGAAAGCCTTAGGGACCCCTATTTATAGTTTAGGCAACTCCCTTCTGCACCATGGTAAAAACCGCCTCAAATTTATGCAGTCTGCACAAAATCTGGACATGAATCTGCGTAACCTTGACTGGTCTAGCAGAGTCCTCGACCGGTCGAGCAGCACAGAAAAAATACAAACCAAACTTAGTAGAGTTCGAGTCGAGCCCGTCCTTGATTGGTCGGCCAGCACCCTCGACCGGTCAAGTGAAGCTCTCGACCGGTCGAGTCATCATAAGGATAAATCCTCATCAAATCTTTCCCTTTTCGACTCAGGAGGAATCCACTTCAAGCCAGTCCGGTTTCTACAAACCTCAAACTTGCCATTGAGTAAAGCCTTGGTCATCATGTCTGACCCATTGTCGTTCATGTGGACCTTCTCAAGCTGTAACACCTTCTGTTCTAAAGTAAACTATCTTGTATATAAGACAGTCTTTTTGCCTAGGGCTTGAGCCCCTTTCAGGGGGCATGTGAATTTAGTCCTGGGGGGTGGGGGGTTATGCCAATAGCTCTAATCTATGCCATTGACCACACACGTGCGCGTCAAGCCGAGTCCGTGTGCGCGTGAGCAACGTGACGAGACAGGTTGGGTGCGGGTGCTGGTGCGGTGTGGGTGTACTCACAGGACTTTATTTGTAAGAGTGTACTCGCACTTGCACCTTTTTTTTTTAATCCAGAGAGATGCATCCCTTCCGGTTGGTCGCACCTGTTGAGTTTAAACCCAACGGACCTAATCCTTTGTAAAAGGTGCTTATGCACCACTTCGGAGTCTATATAAGGACTTCTGTTTAAATTTCAAATATATGAAAATATTATCTCTCTTATAAAACTTTCTCTGATACGGTTTTAAGAATTTTACTGAGTTCATTGCTGAATCAAGTTAGCACTTTCGGATTAAACTGCAAGTGGTTCGAGCCTATGTACAGTGAGTGCACTGCTGGGACCGGGTCATAGTCGTTGTATCCTGGAGGTCGATTGCTCTGGAAACCTGTTGCACTTGGGACGCTGTCCAAGGAGAGTAAATTCGATTTCAAGCCGAGTGACTCAGTCACGCCTCGACTCAATTCAATAAGTTCTTCTTTCTTAAAAATTTTATTTTCTTTTTTGGTTCTCGATTTTCTATAGTCTATTTAATTCAACCAAATATTCCAACAATCTTGAAATTGAATTTGTTGAATTACATAAACTATGGCTACATTAACAGTAAATGCTTCTGCTGAGTTAGCAAAAATCAAACCGTTCGTTGGACAATACTTTAAACGGTGGAAACAGAAACTGATGTTCATACTGACCACCCCTAAAGTTTCATACATTTTATCTGAATCATTTACTATAGATCCAACAAATCAAACTGAAGTAACAGATGAAAATAATTGTAAAAATTATATTCTAAACTCTTTATCCAACGAACTATATGACGTGTATGCTTCTTACATGTCTGCTAAAGACATATGGACTGCTTTGGAAAAGAAATACATATTAGAAGATGTAAGCGCTAAGAAACATGCAATTGCTAATTTCCTTCATTATGAAATGACAGACGATAAACCTGTCACAAATCAAATTCACGATTTTCAAAGTCTAGTTCACTAACTATCGACAGAAGGAATTAAGTTGGATGAAGTGTTTCTGTCAGGAGCACTAATAGAAAAGTTACTGCTCTCCTGGAAAGAATATAAGAATAGAATGAAACATAAAAAGAACGGTGCTTCTTTGAAAACCACTATTGTACACATACGAATAGAGGAGACCAATAGAATCAGGGACCAAAAAGAAAATAGAAATGAGATAGATTCAAAAGTAAATCTTGTGGAATCAAGTCGGGCAAATAATAAGAAAAAAGGCAACTGTCATAACTATGGCAAACCTTGACATTACGTAAATGAATGCAGGCTAAAAAAAAGAATGCAAACAATCAATTTAAGAAAAAGGAAAACTGCTACAACTGTAGAAAGCCTGGGCATCATGTTAAAACCTGCAGGCTAATCTTACAGAAACAGGCAATGAGTCTGACATGATAGTAGCTGTGGTGTTAGAAGTCTTTCTTGTAAACAACTTGAAGTGAGTACTAGATACTGGTGCAACTAGGCAAGTGGGCAAGGATCGTAGCATGTTTACCTCCTACCAAGTATCATGAGATGATGAACGGTGTTCATGGGTAATGCTAGAACGTCTCCCGTTGTAAAGAAAGGGAAAGTACTTCTAAAACTCACTTTTGGAAAGACTCTAATGTTGAATGATGTCCTACATGTGCCCGACATTAAAAGAAACTTGGTCTCTGTTTCACTCCTCAATAAGACTGATATCAAGTTAGTATTTGATTCAGATAAGCTTGTAATGACTAAGAATGAAACTTTTGTTGGTAAGGGATACTGTAGCGATGGTTTATTCATTGTAAATGTATCCAATGATAATAATAAAAAGACATGCAGTTCTGTTTATATCGTTGTACCTTTTTATCTATGTCATAGTAGATTAGGTCATGTGAATGTAGTATCTTTAAAGAAAATGAAAAGATTAGGTTTATTACCTAATATATCTAATGAAGGATTCAATAAATGTGAAACATGTGTAGAATCAAAATTCATTAGAAAACCCTTTAAACAAATAGAAAGATCATCTATTCTATTAGAGTTGATATATAGTGACTTAGGTGATTTTAGAAATCATATGTCTAGAGGTGGAAAAAGATATTACATAACTTTTGTAGATGACTACTCTAGGTTCACTAGAGTATATCTATTAAGGAACAAAGATGAAGCTTTAGATGCTTTTTCTAAATACAAAATTGAAGTTGAAAATCAATTAAATATAAAAATTAAAAAACTTAGAACAGATAGAGGAGATGGTTTACGATAAAGTGTTTATGATATTACATCTTCTAGTAAAAATGTTTACGATAAAGACGTAGAATAGATACAACCAAGAAAAAGTACTAGTGTTAAAAGAGAAACTAACCTAGGAGATGGTTTTTTCACCTTCTTAGTAGACGATGATCCTACAACCTATTTAGAGGCAATTAACTCTCCTGATACAACCTTTTGGAAAGAAGCAATAAATGATGAGTTAGAATCTATTATATTTAATAACACTTGAGAACTTGTAGACCTACTACCTGGAAACAAACCAATAGGCTGTAAATGGGTGTTTAGAAAGAAACTAAAACCATATGAGACTATTAATAAGTTTAAGGCTAGGTTGGTAGCGAAAAGATTTAAACAAAAGGAAGGAATAGATTACTTTTATACATATTCCCCTATAACTAGAATTACTACTATCAGGGTCTTAATAGCGATAACCTCCATATATAAACTAGTGGTACACCAGATGGACGTTAAGACGGCTTTTCTAAATGGAGACTTAGAAGAAGAAATATATATGGAGCAACCTGAGGGTTATAAGATATCAGGTAAAGAAAATAAAGTATGTAAACTAATTAAATCACTATATAGTTTAAAATAAGCTTCTAAATAATGGCATGGAAAATTTGATGGTGTTTTAAAATCAAATGGTTATCATATAAATGATGTAGATAGATTTGTATATAGTAAATTTTCTGAAAATGATTATGTTATTATATGCCTTAATGTTAATGACATACTTATTTTTGAAATTAATATTACAACTAAGAAATTCTTGTCATCTAAGTTTGACATGAAAGACTTAGGAGAGGCTAGTGTAATATTGGGTATTGAAGTAACTATGAAAAATAGTGTTATTATATTATCACAATCTCATTATATTGAGAAGATATTGAGAAAGTTTAACTATTTTGACCGTTTACCTGTCAATACTCCTTATAATTATAGTGTGACTCTCATGAAGAATACAGAAAATAGTGTCTCAATTGGAGAATTTCAGAATAATTGGTAGCCTCATGTATGTAACAAACTGCACTAGACCAGACATAACTTTTACAGTAGGAAGGCTAAGTAAATATACATATAACCCTGGAAAAGAGCATTGGAATGCTTTGTCTATGATTTTGAGATACCTAAAAGGTAGTATAGCCTATGGTTTACATTATAATGGTTCTCCTGGTGTATTAGAATGATACAGTGATGCTAACTGGATTAGTGATTTAGATGAGACAAAATTCATGAGTGGATATGTCTTCACTTTGGGTGGAGGAGCAGTCTCTTAGAAGTCTACCAAGCAGACATGTATCGCTCGGTCTACTATGGAATCCGAGTTTATTGCCTTAGAAAAGGCTGGATCAGAAGCCGAGTGGCTTAGAAATCTCTTAGTTGATATACCATTGTGGCCAAAGCCTGTATCGGTCATGTCTATTCATTGTGATTGTAAGTAGCTATAGCGAAAGCAAAGAGTAAAATATATAATGGAAAGGGCAGACATGTTAAACTCAGACACAACATAGTAAAACACATGTTACATGATGGAGTCATATCTATTGACTTTGTGAGGTCAAAAAAGAATCTAGCAAATCCTCTGACCAAAAGACTATCTAAAAGGTTAGTCAATGATACATCGAAGGGAATGGGGCTGAGCCTAATATATGAGCTGCCAGTGTCGGCAACCCAACCTATACAAGTGGAGATCCCATGAGATAGGTTCAATGGATAAACAACAAAACATGAGGTAGACGATTACACTGAGTTGTATGAGCCCCTTCTATGGTGTACTATAACATCCTGGATTTTCACTGTTTTGAATTTCCAAAAAAAAAAAAAAAAATCCTTGAAATTTTTGTGTTATTAACTTAAAATATCACTTAATGACCATTAACACTCAATATTAGTTTATACAGGGGTGGAACCAGTAAAGAACCGCACAAGTCCGATTAATCAACCGTAGGAAGCCAACAAATCCACTCGAATCTTGACTAATAGACCAAATCAATCCTGTTACTCCTTTAGCCTAAAACCAACGGTTCAGAGTAATCATGACAAAATATCTACCTTTACTAGTTATAAATAGGCCACACTATGAACATAGTTAATCCAAACCCTAATCATTGCCCACAAGAAATCTCACTATCAAATTCATTCCAGAAATGCCCCGATTCTCTGAACAAGCTTTAGGCCGCTCGTTTGCGGGCTACTAGTTCCAAAACTATAGAATAATGTTCGTCTCACTGGGCTTGACATCCATCGCGGGAGTTGGACTTGGGTACTGCTAGAACCGCTTAACTTGAGTCAAAGAACGAGTGTATGAGTAGTGCAAATACCCTAAAGGAATAACTTGACACTTAAGTGAATTAGGTCGTCCACTCTTATGCAAAGTTGAGGATTTCGGACCGTCGGTTTACGACCAAACTTCACACGTAGAGTAAGGATATTTCCCCGCTCATATCCGTATAGCTGTAGCCCCGATCGACTATCGGTGACCGTTGAACAAATTTTTAATTATAACTGTCGATCAAAGCGTCCAAATGGCGGGCCGCTTGTGTCTGTGCGTAGATCATCACTAGGGCCAACTACCCAATAGTGGGTGTCGACTCCTACATCCCATAGTGGGCCCTAGAGGCTAGAAAAATCCTCCCATAGGGTTAGTATATTAAAAACCCAATACTTTGGGCCATTTACACTAAATCTGGCATTATAAAAGGGCCTCATTTGGGTCACCCCTCTTTCCATCCGATTTTCCATTTTTAAATAAGAGAAAGAGAGAAAGAGGGAGAGAGTAAAGAGAGAAGGAAGAGGAGAGAGGAGGAGAAAGAGATAGTGAAGGAGAGCAAGGGTGGACCTAGATCAAGGTGGGGCCTAAGGAAATCAAATCTTGTGATTCCCTACCTCCCCTCCAAGAAAAAACTCTCTACCACAACCACACCAAACGTTCCGTGATCGTCTAGGTATAACCCATCACCCTTTTTTCCTTAAAACCCTTATGATGAGAAGGGATTTTATGGATTTCTAACATGCAAATGGTTGTTTTTGGGAATCCGGTCGTCCAACCTCAAAAGCCTCATTTCTAGGTCGTTTTCCAAGTCTCCAACGATCCATAGGTGCGGACTATTGTTCTTAGGTGACCTAGCACTAATTTTAATATGATTTTAATGATTTTTCTTGCTTGGATGATGCATTTGGAGAATCTAGACGAACCTAGGAAAGACCCTACCCTTGATCCTATCGATTCACATGGAATGGTTATGGAATGTTATTGCCTTTCGTATGATTTGGTTTGAATGGATGATTGCATGTACTTGTCTTGTTTGGTTCTCATATGATGTTGCCTCATAGCATGTATGATCCATTAACTCTGGTGTAATTTGGTTCTATTAAGTATAAGAAGTGCTTAGCTTCCTCACTAACCCACACAAAATACATACACTCTTGATTCATGATATTGGTAGCTTTGCTTGATAGGAAAAATCTAAATTGTATGCTGAGAAAATATGAAACATGGTATTGTTTTATGCTAGATGATAACCTTGCTAGTTCGCATCCTATAAATTACCATCAAATTCTTGGGTTGGTCAGGAATATGAGGAGAGTTAAGGTGGTCCCGTTGGTAGGACTACCCTGAGGTCAAACCCATGGATTTGGGCGGGTGCGTGTGGGCGACAGTAGTTAGGCTACATGGGTCGCTCGTACCCGTTGTCGTCTGTCCCATACTCGCTTATACTCATGCGGTCTAGCCTACTTACTGACCAACCTTATTTATTAACCATGTTTGCCTGCACCTGTATGAAACCTGGAACACCCTTCAACCATTGGAGCCCATTGCCAACCATTTGAAATCTATACACTGACTCGAGAGCCGGGCATGGTGGAATCGGACACTGTGTCCGAGCTGTTGGCCTACGCTTGGGTGATGCGCCTCCCCGTAGTGACCGCGAGCGATCTCACATTTCTGCACTCCCCATGTGCTTGAAGTCAGGGATGGGGGAAACCCGACGGGATTAAGGATCGCGGGGTCTCGGCCTCACATGTTGAGGGCCTTGGCCTCGCAACCAGTTTAGGACATTGATATATGGAGTGTATCAGATTTCCCAACATGCTAGATGAATGGACTTAACTAAGAACTCGGCTAACACGATCATTGCATCGCACTAGTTAGGGTGGCGACTCGGCAGTCAAGGTCGCTCTGAGGGAGTGTTGGTCATACGCGATCGTCAGATGGAGTCGCTCGAGGGAGAGTTATGGCGAAAGCATGCATCATATCATCCCCCATGCATGTGCGTTAATAAAATTAGTTAGGTGTTTGTGAACGTCTGCTTTTCATTAAATTCATAATATAACTGATGCTTGTTATAACTTAAGACTAATAGTACCCACTGAGTTGATCACTCACTCCCACTCTGGGACGGTGTTTTAAAACACCAACCAGACTCTTCCATAGTCGCAGGTGATGAGGATTTCGTGGAGCTTGGCGATGCGAGCCTCGAGGAGGAGGACGAGTCCTCCTACTTCCAGCTGATGAATGGGCCCTCATCGGACCTGTAGATGGCACGTTGGATCATTGCGCAGTGGGCTCAGCTCTATTCTTTTGGACATGATATTTTTGTGATTTTGTTGGGCAACGCCTTGTGCGACCCTTTTGCATCCTTTTGGACGTGTATATATATATATTTAGCCTATTTCATTTCAGTAGACTGGTTGTGATTATGTTTCATGTTTCAAGAAATTTCAAGCTGTGCATTTAAACCTAATTAAACATAAATTAGCAAAAATTAGCATAAGTGACACCCGGGAACTTGGAGTCGAGTTTATGTACGAGCCCCAATTTTCAGGGCGTTACAAGATGGTATCAGAGCAATAGTTTGGAATTGATTGGGCCGTGGATTATGAACTCACTAACGCGTCTGCTGACTTGAGAGGGGACGCAATAAAAGGACCCTAAGCCGCTAGGAACCGCCCCAGTCCCTGAACCGACAATTGTAGACAGAAGATAAGACTTCCAAGTAGTTAGGATTTCGAAGCAAAAGGGAGAGTGGTAACGTTAGGGAATAGATCCAAAAATCTTACAATATATTGGCCCATGAATAGGAACGAGCCGGAAATTTGAAAAGATCTAAAGGTCGAAGCCAACATCCACGTATGGATGAACTAGAATCGGGTTAAATTAGTAGTTTCGACCCATTTGGGGGTAAGAACTTAGTAATGAACAAAATATACCGAAAATGATGGAAACTGTAGAAAATTGGACTTTTGACTGCTAACCGGGAGGAATATCGTGAAAAAATAAGCCCATTACGTAGATCGGTTTCTCCTACCCTAAAATCATATATGGCACTTCCCGGGGAGCTATTCCCATGCCCGGGAATGCTGAAGACATTCGGCCCTCAAAATCGGCATTGTCACCCCGTCGTTCCGCATTGCCACCCCACCAATGGTCCAAAGGACTGCGTGCCCGCCCTGCCATTCCTCATTGTCACCCCGCCAATGGTCCAGATGACCACGTGGCCGCCGCCACAATTTTTGTAATTTTTGGTCAACTTCAAAAATCCATATCTCCTTCGATATAAATCCGATTTAGGTGATTCAAAAGCCATATTAAAGCTTGATGAGTCTAGTTTTATATAAAAATAATAAAAATAATAAAATAAAAACTATACTATAATTAAAATTAAGATGTTTTACCAACTGTTAAAAAATTATTAATTTCAGACAGCTGTTACTTCTAGAATTTTTATAATTTATTTACAACTCCAAATGATATGAAATTTGGTGGGATGACTTAAAACTTGATAGTAAATCATTATAAAAATTTTAAAAATAATCCAATTACTAAAAGTATAAGAAATGTTACAAGATGTCCCCTCCTCCCTTTCAATATACACACGAGTCCATAAAAACCTATCTCTACTACTCCTATTACCCTCCACTATTCCTTCTAAACCCTAGAGAAAACTCTCTCTCTCTCTCTCTCAATCTCAAAATCCAATCCCCAAACCCACCATCTTCTTCTTCACTCTAACCCATCTCAATCCTCATTCTCTCAAACCCTTTCCAAACTTTTCTCAATATCATTTCTTCAACTCATTCATAATTACGTCTCAACTTCCATCCCTCAAAACCATTTTCTTAAACTCATCTCCAAATTCACCTCACTCAACATCTACAAACCTATCTTCTCCTCCTTCACAAACCTATCACCAAATCCATTCTCAACACCATCTCAAATCCATTCATCAAACCCATTCTCATCACCTTCCTCTCCAACAAAACCCATTCAAAACTATCCACTCATTCACTCCCATAAGCTCATTCACAAATCCCAACGATTACTAAAAATTAATTTTATATACTTTAGCATAGATTGATCATTAAATTGTTGCAATTGAAATTTTTTATATAAGGTTTGATAATAATTAAGAGGCAACAATTTACTGTCCATTTTCAACTTCATTTTAGCCCAATTATTAATCTTTTCCATTCCCTTCCTTTCATAGCCCAATTGGGGCTGTTGCCACCACACAAGCACACCCTTTGAGGTTTGTGGCCACAGACCTTAATTTCTTTCAATTCTCCAAAGCTTTCCAAATAAAGAAAGCTGCTAAGGATGCTATGTAGTCCACATAATCAATGGGATTTAAGTTGCCTCTAGGATCCAAAACATTGACCTGGATAGTGTGATATGATCTTTCAATATCTTGGGCTAGGTATTCCATCCGATAAGTTGCCTTTGTTGTCCTATTACAGACGTAGCAGAAGTTAAGTCTTGATTAACTCCAATAGCTCTCTCCAAATCACCATCATCACTTCTTGGGCCTTGATTTGCTGTACCCAGGGGAGGGGGGCACCCTCACCCTCGTCCGACCTAGAAGAATAATAGCTTAACTTTACAGAAATTAGTAGTTGTTTTGAGTTAGTTAGGACTACTACCATGTATTGAAGATAGTTAAAACTCCTACTTGATTTATCTACTTTTTTCTTTATATTTATAGTATCTAGTAATACATGTAAATCCATACCGTAAGATATAACCGGCCATACTAATGGCATTTTGAATTCAATATGAATATATGGATTATTTTGAAATTTTCTTATCGTCTTGTGAATGCTTATATGAATAATTGCCTTACTGCGTCCATATTAGCGTTACTGGCACTCTAAGCAATCAGAATACCTTAAAACTTTCGATTCTTCCTTCCCTGTTAAAATTTATGAAACCAAAGCATGATTTGCCCATAACTCACTAACCATAGGATCAAAATGGTAATGTCGAGAAGAACCTTAAGTTCCTGAAAATCTTTCTAGGATAGTCGTTTGATCATAGGCACTGTGGGAGATTCACTACTCACTAAAATATTATAAATGAGAAACTTGAACTTTTAAATAAATTTTGATATCTTCAAAATATTAAGAATAATCGGACTACGGAATTACGGAACCATACATTTGCGAAGTATTCGCGGCCTAACACAATTCTCAATCCTGGGAGACTACCAATGGACTCACTGCTTTAACCGAGCAGAAGACCGGGATCCACCAGGATAAAGAAGGGATACGATGAGCCTTCTACCCTGGTCAGGTAGATGATCGATATATTGGGTTCAAGCCCACTACAACCGTCTCTCCGTATTGATCAAATATTGAAAATAAATATTTCACTCTAGATAGAGGGAAGCCATCGCTATGAATCTAAATCTAAAAAAATAAAAAAATAAATAGGTAAATAAATAAATTTTAGTAAACCATCAGGGTGAAAAAGTTTTAAGGGGGGTAGATTACAATGAGCTAGGGTTGCGTATTTATTATATACCCTAAAATGTATATAAACCCGAAACCAACAAAACTTAAGCAAACGAACTGATAATATCTTTATTTATTACCCTTAGGCAATTTCGGGGATGAAATTATTTTTAAGAGGGATAGATTGTAACATCTTGAATTTTCACTATTTTGGATTTCCAAAAAAAAAAATCATTGAAATTTTTGTGTTATTAACTTAAAATATCACTTAATGACCATTAACACTCAATGTTAGTTTATACAGGGGTGGAACCAGTAAAGAACCGCACAAGTCCGATTAATCAACCGTAGGAAGCCAACGAATCCACCCAGATCTTGACTAATAGACCAAATCAACCCCGTTACTCCTTTAGCCTAAAACCGACGGTTCAGAGTAATCATGACAAAATCTCCACTTTTACTAGTTATAAATAGGCCACACTATGAACATAATTAATCCAAACTCTAATTATTGCCCACGAGAAATCTCACTACCAAATTTATTCCAGAAATGCCCTGATTCTCCGAACAAGCTCTAGGCCGCTCGTTGGCGGGCCACCAGTTCCAAAACTATAGAATAATGTTCGTCTCACTGGGCTTGACGTCCATCGCGGGAGTCAAACCTGGGTACTGCCCAGAACCACTCAACTTGAGTCAAAGAACGAGTGCATGAGTAGTGCAAATACCCTAAAGGAATAACTTGAAACTTAAGTGAATTGGGTCGTCCACTCTTATGCAAAGTTGAGGATTTCAGACTGTCGGTTTACGACCAAACTTCATACGTAGAGTAAGGATATTTTCCCACTCATATCCGTATAGCTGCGGCCCCGATCGACTATCGATGACCGTTGAATAGATTTTTAATCATAACTGTCGATCGACATGTCCAAATGGCGGGCCGCTTGTGTCTGTGCGTAGATCATCACTAGGGCCAACTACCCAACGGTGGGTGTCGACTCCTACATCTCATAGTGGGCCCAAGAGGCTAGAAAAATTCTCCTATAGGGTTAGTATAGTAAAAACCCAACACTTGGGGCCATTTACACCAAATCTGGCATTATAAAAGGGCCTCATTTGGGGCACCCCTCTTCCCGTACGATTTTTCATTTTCAAAGGAGAGAAAGAGAGAAAGAGGGAAAGAGTAAAGAGAGAAGGAAGAGGAGAGAGGAGGAGAAAGAGATAGTGAAGGAGAGCAAGGGTGGACCGTAGATCAAGGTGGGGCCCAAGGAAATCAAATCTTGTGATCCCCTACCTCCCCTCCAAGAAGAAACTCTCCACCGCAACCACACCAAATGTTCCGTGATCGTTTAGGTATGACCCATCACCCCTTTTTCCTTAAAACCCTTGTGATGAGAAGGGATTTTATGAATTTCTAACATACAAATGGTTATTTTAGGGAATCCAGCCGTCTGACCCCAAAAGCCTCATTCCTAGGTCGTTTTTCAAGTCTCCAACCATCCATAGGTGCGGACTATTATTCTTAGGTGGCCTAGCACCAATTTTAATATGATTTTAATGATTTTGCTTGCTTGGATGATGCATTTGGAGAATCTAGACGAACCTAGGGAAGACCCTACCCTTGATCCTATCGATTCACATGGAATGGTTATGGAATGTTGTTGCCTTTCGTATGATTTGGTTTGAATGAATGATTGCATGTACTTGTCTTGTTTGATTCTCATATGATGTTGCCTCATATCATGTATGATCCATTAACTCTAGTGTAATTTGGTTCTATTAGATATAGGAAGTGCTTAGCTTCCTTACTAACCCACACAAAACACATACACTCTTGATTCATGATATTGGTAGCTTTGCTTGATAGGAAAAATCTAAATTGTATGTTGAGAAAATATGAAACATGATATTGTTTTATGCTAGATGATAACCCTGCTAGTTGGCATGCTATAGATTACCATCAAATCCTTAGGTTGGTCAGGAATATGAGGAGAGTTAAGGTGGTCCCGTTAGTAGGACTACCCTAAAGTCAAACCCATGAATTTGGGCGAGTGCGTGTGGGCGACAGTAGTTAGGCTACATGGTCGTTCGTACCCATTGTCGTCTGTCCCATACTCACCTAAACTCATGCGATCTAGCCTACTTACTGACCAACCTTGTTTGTTAACCATGTTTGCCCACACTTGTATGGAACCTGGAACACCCTTCAACCATTGGAGCCCATTACCAATCATTTGAAATCGATCCACTAACTTGAGAGCCGAGCACGGTGGAATGGGACACTGTGTCCGAGCTGTCGGTCTACGCTGGGGTGACACGTCTCCCCGTAGTGACCGCGAGCGATCCCACATTTCTGCACTCCCCATGTGCTTGAAGTTGGGGATAAGGGAAACCCGACGGGATCAAGGATCGCAGGGTCTCGGCCTCACACGTTGGGAGGCCTTAGCCTCGCAACCAGTTTAGGGTATTGATACGTGGGGTGTATCAGATTTTCCAACCTGCTGGATGAATAGACTTAACTAAGAACTCGGCTAACACGATCATTGCATCGCACTAGTTAGGGTGGCGACTCGGTAGTCGAGGTCGCTCTGAGGGAGTGTTGGTCATACGCGATCGTCAGATAGAGTTGCTCGAATGAGAGTTGTGGCGAGGGCATGCATCATATCATACCCCATGCATGTACATTAATAAGATTAGTTAGGTGTTTGTGAACGTCTGCTTTTCATTAAATTCATAATATAACTGATGTTTATTATAACTTAAGACTAATAGTACCCACTGAGTTGATCACTCACACCCACTCTGGGACGGTGTTTTAAAACACCAACCAGACTCTTCCATAGTCGCAGGTGATGAGGATTTCGTGGAGCCTGGCGATGCGAGCCTTGAGGAGGAAGACGAGTCCTCCTACTTCCAGCTGATGAACGGGCCTTCATCGGACCTGTAGATGGCACGTTGGATCGCTGCGCAGTGGGCTCAGCTCTATTCTTTTGGACATGATATTTTTGTGATTTTGTTGGGCAACGCCTTGTGCGACCCTTTTGCATCCTTTTGGACGTGTATATATATATAGCCTATTTCATTTCAGTAGACTGGTTTTGATTATGTTTCATGTTTCAAGAAATTCCAAGATGCGCATTTAAACCTAATTAAACATAAATTAGCAAAAATTAGCATAAGTGACACCCGGGAACTTGGAGTCGAGTTTATGCACGACCCCCAATTTTTAGGGCGTTACATATACAGTGCGAGCAGCAACGCAGAATGATGAGTTGTTAGAACTCTTAATGAATCCATAGCTATATATTTAGTAGTGTATGCAGTTGCTGCATACACTTGATGGAATTCACCTATATGGGTGTGGAGGTAGAGGCCGCTTCCTATGAGAATCTAGGCGAATTCTCTAGAGCACTCATGAAATTCAGGTAATGGTGTATGGCCGAAACGCACCGAACCGCAAAATCACTTAGAGAGGAAGAGTTGTGTGAGTGGCATGTACTTGCGATTTACATTAAAAGGATTTAGATTCAAGACTATGGTGTCACCTGATTCCTGTAGACCTGTCTTGCTTACTCTAATGTCGGTTCAAGTCTATGGTGACACCGGCACCATTGTACAACTATTACGCTTTAATCCAAAAGAGTTTTATTTTAAAACATGTGGGGGATTGTTATATTTTATTTTAAAATAATATTAAAATTTGAATTTTCAAATTTTTGATAATTTTCCTCCACATTTGAAAAGTTTTGGTACTTTTATGTTGTAGGTTTTGTCCCACATCGGATTTAACAAAGTAAACTATCTTGTATATAAGATAGTCTTTTTACCTAGGGCTTGAGCCCCTTTCAGGAGGCATGTGAATTTGGTCCTATGGGGGCTATGTCAATAGCTCTAATTTATGCCATTGACCACACACGCACGCGCGCTCGCCGAGCCGAGTCTGAGTCCGTGTTTGTGTCCGTGTCCGTGTCCGTGTGCGCGACGTGACGGGACAGGACGGGCTGGGCTGGGCATGGGCGCGGTTGAGGGTGCGGGTGCGATGTGGGTGTACTCACGTGGGTGTGTGTGTGTATGGATACTCGCGGGACTTTATTTGCGAGAGTGTACTCGCACTTGCGCCTTTTCTTTTTAATCCAGAGATATGCATTCCTTCCGGTTGGTCGCACCTGTTGGGTCTAAACCCAAACCCTTTGTAAAGGGTGCTTATGCACCACTTCGGAGTTTATATAAAGACTTCTGTTTAAATTTCAAATATACGAAAATATTATCTCTCTTATAAAACTTTCTCTGATACGGTTTGAAGAATTTTACTGAGTTTATTGCTGAGTCAACTCAGCACTTTCGAATTAAACTGTAAGTGGTTCGAACCCGTGTACAGTGAGTGCACTGCTGGGACTGGGTCATAGTCGTTATATCCTGGAGGTCGATTGCTCTGGAAACTTGTTGCACTTGGGATGTTGTCCAAGGGGAGTAAATTCGATTTCAAGCTGAGTGACTCAGTCACGCCTCGACTCAATTCAATAAGTTCTTCTTTCTTAAAAATTTTATTTTCTTTTTTGGTTCTCGATTTTCTATAGTCTATTTAATTCAACCAAATATTCCAACAACCAACAAGTTCTTTGTCCAATATCAGGAAGTGTTACTTCCAGCGATTCACAATATCAAAGCAACCATAACCCATACTCCATGATGAATTATTTATAACTAAATAATAGGGTGTTGCTTCCAAGTAGAACTCCTCTTCTGTAGACTGAAGGTTTCAAATTTTGGTGTAGTGTGGTGCATGTAAAAAATGTATGCTTATCAAACCTCACACAAATTCTCAAATAGAAACACCCACAAAGTGTCAGCATGATTTGTGGCATGCAGATTAAGAATTGTAATATATGGTACTACATATGCTGCTAGTCTTGGATCTGAAAAATAGTTTTCTACCCTTGGATGATCAGCTACATCAAGAAGAAATTTTGATCAAGCATTTCACTTGCCCCAAAAATTTTGATCTATCTTCAAACGAATTGCCGAAAAAAAAAAATCACATAATGATATGAGTGGATCGTTTCAATTTCTCATATTATATCGATAGAGGAAGTCCATCATTACCAGTGCAAAGTTGATGCCAGTCATAATCCTCATTGTCTTGGTTGAAGCTTTGATATCTTGACAGAGTGGGTCCAGAGCTACTCATGGGTTCCTCTACTGGATAAAAGATCCGAAAAACCCACTGAATGAAAAATAAAAAGAAAAGGAAGGCTGACAACAGAATAGTACAAGGAAAAAAAAAAAAAAAAAAAACAGAGCAGCACTGCTTGGCAACTATAATCATGTTGGTGACAATGTGTATAACACCTTGCAAACCTAAAGAAAAAACTACCTTTGGTATCCCATTACGTAAGCATGGAAAATAAATATGATAAACCATCCATTTGTGAACACGCTGCAATTAGTAACACTTATCATCTGTGAATGTTTTTATCCATTATTTCATGTTACCTGCTTTCCCTGTCATATTTTTCATTAATAAATATAGAAGTTATGTTAGTTTTTCACAGGATAAATATTGGTAATGGTTCATCAATCCTCATATGTGACACTGATGTACAGCTATTAGACCATCCAAATGGTCCATTCTGTTGTGGATGGAGGATCTCTATAATCACACCGATCAAGCAATCCCAACCATCCAAATGGTCCATTCCGTTGTGGATGGATCCATTATGTTTTTAGCACTCTAGATTGTATTGTTTGTTGACTAAAGAGAAGAAACTTGTTAGTACATAACTGAAATGTGGCTGAACTATGCACATACAATTGAGTGCTTGTTATATGTTACATGTATATGTATGATATTGAGTAATATTTACACAGCTTAATGGTTGGTAAGGTGCTTTTTTTTTTTTTTTTTTTAAATGTGGGCGCATGCCACTAGAATTTCATTGATAGGTAAAATTTGCAGGCATTCGGGTGGGTCCTAACAAAAAGACTACGGACCTCACGTATCATATCTCAAAAAGAAAACTAAACGCTAATACAGAAGAGAATCTTTTTTCGACAGGAAAAAAGGACCTGAAAGAAGCCTATCAAAGGCCTACTACCGAGAGACCCAAACATCTGTGGATAACAGGAGGAATAAGGGAGAAGGTAAGACTGGGGAAGAGCGCAACAAAGATCTAATCTGCGTGAGAGCCGAACCGAACCACCCGAAGGCCCAGCCTATCAAGGAAGAGGCTTCCCCTAACATGTTGCGGGAGGAGAGAAGAGATACGAAATAGCGAGGTGGCCTGAGTCTCACTTCCCAAACAGGCCATACCATCTGCTGGCCCGTTCCCTTCTCTATAGATGTGGACAAAATTTAGCTGACAAAGCGAGCGAAATTTCTGAATTCTCTCTATCCAATAGGCCCATTTCTAGAAAGGCGACATATTACCATTTAGGAAGTCGACCACCACGATATTAGATATACCAAAACTAGAGCAAAAGGAGAGCCCGTCATGAACTGCACGTAGCTCTGCATATGTGTTGGAAGCTAACCCATAGCCTGCTGAAAAAGCAAAAATAAACTCACCATTGTCACCCCTGCATACCTCCTCCACCTGACGGCCCGGGTTTCCCCTAGCCAAGCCATCAATGTTGAGCTTGGACCAGCCTGTACACGGCTTCTCCCACCTGACCACAATTGGGGGATCACGGAGACGCGTTGAATCAGCTATCCCCAGAAATGACCATGAGGTTCTACTCGGCAGAGGGCACAGAAGATCAGGGGCTCGCTTTACAAGCAAGGAGAGCCAGCTCTTCACCTTAAACATCACTGCCTCCTGCATAGCCTTGCGTCGAATTTAGCTGAGTTTTTGGACGTCCATATATCCCACAAAATTAAAGATGGGGAAATCTTAATAATCGGGGAGGAATGCTGCTGCAAGCCTGCGGGGTTCCACCAAAAGCTGAGGTTCTCTTCTATTGACAGATTGGCGAAGAACGGGATCCCGAAAACCTCCCCAAAAAATTTCCAACAAGCTGAAGCTATCGCGCTGTTGATGAAAAGGTGGTGCAAGGATTCAGCGGAACGGCCTCTGGTTGCGTCGATAGAGCAGCAAACACACTTAGAGGCTAATGATACACCCCGCCCCTGAACACTTACATCAATAGGAATCACCTGCTGCAACACTCTCCAGATGAAAAGAGAGATTCTAGGTGGCAACTTTGCATGCCAGACCCACCTAGACCAATCCCTATGAGGGTTGGCTGCTCTGCTAAGCTTCCACGCTGATTTAATTGAGAAAGCACCGGAAGGGGTGAGCGGCTAGATACGACTATCCGGTCTATCTGACAGGCAGAAACCACTCTGAAATATGAAATCAATTATATATTGAGGAAGAAAGGCGAAAGCTGAGGAAGGTGGGAGAGGCCCATGCTTCCCAAGAACCTGATTAACCTTGGTAGATAACAGAGGAGCTGGAACCTAGCACGAGGATTGGTCGATAAGCGGGCCAAGCCCCGACCAATTGTCAGCCCAAAAGGTACAATTTCCGCTACCAATCTGCCAGTGCACATTGCAGTCCAAAAGAGGAAGCATCTCTTGGATCTATTTCCACAGCAGGGAGGCGAAAGAAGACGATCTGGTAGGGCCTGACGAAGAAAGTAGCAGCTTGTATGATTCAAGGGTTGACTTTGATAGCCTTGTCTCAACAATTCAGGATTGACTTTTAAAAGGTAGATCGATAAAATGATTCAAGACCTTAGCCAATCATCAAAATAGGGTCAAAATGGACTCCACATTCTATACAACAGATGCCTGTCTATCCCCCCTGCCACCACTATTTCCAATATTGTCCGATACAAGATTTTAATAGAAAATTTAGCAAAACCCGAGAAAGAAAATGTAGCAGAATCTCATCCCTATGATTACTTGTATACTGGGATATACAACATTGTTTCCAGACATCAATAAAGATCTAGGCAAAATGACCAGAAAAAGGGCTATTTTAGTATATATGCCAAAGAAATCAGCAATTTGGTCTAGATAGACAAAAAAAATCAGCAAATTCACCATTTCGGAGCTGAAAAGCTTGGCTGTAATTTTACCCGATAGGTTGTCGTTGTTGAAGTAGCTAGCAAGTACATAAATTGGAAAAACTGTTCATTCAATTGTATACCATTGCCTTGCTTCCAAATGCTTAATAAATTGACTTGTTAAATAAGATCCAGATGACATTCAGGGCAATAAATTTGAATCATATTTAAAAAAGAATGCATTGACTCCTTTGAATGTTAGAATCTACAAACTAAAATAATTTTCAGGAATCAATTGAATGACAGCATTATGACATACCAACACTGTGCCAACACCTGTCAATATGTCTACGCCTAACACAAGCATCGTGCACATGAAGTTTTTATACATATAAATTTAAGATTTAAACAAATATCAAAATAGTTTTCCAAGAAATACCAGAAAACCAAATCCAATAACACAAGGTAAAATATCTGCAGACCTGAAGTAGTTGTAGCTGCTGCTGCCACACCATCGCCGCTGCCAGAAATTCCTACAGATTGCAGCTGTTCAGCGGCCTTTGCAGCTTCCCTGTCATTTGCTTCTAAAAACACAATAAGAATAAAAAATAAATCAGAATAAAAATAAAAATAAATAAAATTCATGAAAGATAGTTGTGTATATGTCATCCAGGCCATTCAAACCCTTCATCTGGTCTGGATGAAGGAAAAAATCGGGCTGTTTTGAAACTCAGATGGGCATTGGTGCGCATCAAGGGTGAGCATTTCCACCCAATTTGTTCCCTATGTTGTGGCCCAACTTAGTTCTGGATCGGGCTGATATTCGGGACCTGAGGATAATAAAGGTAGGATGCACTAGTAGCAAAAGAAAAGGGAAAAAATAAAATAAAAGAGATAAGAAGCAAGTAGTTGTAAACAAAATTATAGTCCAAAAAGCAATTGAAGTTGTAAACATAGTTGTAATGCTAACAGTAATGATCTTTTTGAACCTTATGTCATATAGAGTTGATAGGTGAATCATATTTTGTTATCAGTTGAAAGAGAAACCTGAATCAAAACATAGAGAAAAAATGCATAACAAAAGCTGAGAAGTATTGAACACACGAGTAGATTGGGGGATGTTACAGTGTGTATGGTTTATTTAGCAGGTGATGCAAAAAACAGAGTTTCAAAATGCCAATGACATATGTGAAATCCTCATACCCACAATCTTGCACATCTAGGTTTAATTTATTTAAGAATAAAAGCAAACATAAAAACACAACTACTTGATTTTTTTTATTTTTATTTTTTTTGGAGAGATACTAGTTCTTGATTTTCAACACACCACCCAAGAATTCTTGTTGAATATTCAAATTGTAACTAACAATCAAAAGGATAATACTTGCATCGAGACATGATTCTATGAGAAAGCATCAGTTTAATTAAATGCTGGTTCCTCAGCAATTTAGAGCTTTGTTTCTAACAAGTGGTCCACTTGAGGAGCGATGCTGCCTAATTTTAGAGCCAGACAATCCAATGATTGTGGCCCAGCGAATGGAGAACTTGGACCTCACACATGTATGCCATATCGGCACATGCACTTGATGACAATTCTCATCTTTAACAAACGGTTCCAGAACCCAGCATCAAATTCTGATGATAGTTTCTGAAGTTGAACAACAGGAAGACATTCAAGTGTAAAATGTAAGACATCAATAACTAGAAAAATTAAATCCTAGCAAGAACCGATAAACAGAAATGGGGACAATAACTAAGAAACCCATCTAGTACCTGTTTCTGAAACTTTCAGTCAGGCTATGAACAAAAGTAAAACAATAGCAAATAAAAACCTCAACCCCCTTGATCATATAAGGATCACGAGCGAAGCTAGATGAATGCAACTTGGGTCATTGATATTCACCATCAAACCTGCTTACCCAGTTGAGAGCCTCAGTTCGCATCATGCAGCTCATAAATTAACCAGAGAAGACTACAATGCCCCAAATTCCCATCTTTCACATATTTTGAATACTTGATAGAGAGGTTTAGCCTTCTAAAAATGCAAGTTCAGCCACCTTCTTGACACAAAAAATTGCTTTTGTCGATGATTTCCACAATATCTTACCAGCCTGCACCCATGCTGAAATCCACCAACTAGTGACCCGATTTGGGTTGCACCAACTGCACTTCAAACTTCTTTAAAACTGCATCTCGGAGACTGCTAGCCACTGGACAGTGAATGAAGAGATTGACCATGGTTTCCTTAGTCATGCAACAAACAGAGCGTCTATTCTGGATATGGAATCCTCTCCTCTTTAAGTGATCCATCGTTGGTCACCCGTTGTGAGAGGGCAACCACCCAGAAAAAAAAAGGTTGTTCCTTTCCACACCATCGACTGCCATAGAGAGATCTCAATCACTGACTCTATTATGATGCAGGACAATTAACCACTTGCTCGAAAAGCTCGAACTATTAGAGTATGGCGAATTAATCCCTTTATCTCATAGCCCAGGCCCCACATCGCATGGGTTAGGACCTCAGCCGAACCCCCCTCGTGGGCCCCAAATCACATGGGTACCGCCTCATATGAGCCACCCACCCCGAGTGTGTCCCCACATCTGATGGGCTACCCCACTCGAGCTTGGTGTGAAATGCGCATTAATCACCTCCAGTGAGGAGTCTCGAATAAGAGACCTCCTCCGTGGGCCCCAAATCAAATGGGTCACCTACCCTGATTGTGTCCCCGTGTCCCACGGGCTACCCCACTCGGGCTCGGTGTGAAAATGACCCTACATTATGTTAACTTTCACGAACAACACTGAGGAGAACCTTCTGCTCAATTGACCAGTCCATCATAACCACACTAGAATTAACATTAAAAGCAAACCCTAGAAATCGAACATCATCATAAAATATAAGAGCAAATCTTTTGCTGAAAATCTCAGTTAAACCCTAGAACTGAAGTGGAATCCGCAAATAACCAAAAAAATTCACAAATTTTGGATGTCAGGTCCAAAGTGAGTTGAAATCTTCAAACACAGGAAAACTCCACAGAAACCCTAAATATTCAATTCCATGTAAAATCTACATCGAAATCGAGTGCTAATTCCTTAATTAGCATCTCAAAACAGAGTAAAATCCTCCAACAACTGAATTTTCGTGAATGGATTTCAGATGATCTCATTTCAGCTGAAAATCGAAGATAGGGAAGAAAAATCCCTCAATTTCAAGAGAAAATGAAAACAAATCAAAGCTCATGTAAAGAAAATACCTGGAAAACGCCAACAAAGAGAGAGAGAGAGGGAGAGAGAGAGAGAGAGGGAGAGAGAGAGAGAGAGGGTTTGGGGCTTCGAGGCTTTGAGGTGCAACGAGAGGGAGAACAAGAGTTGAGGGTTTGGGGTGAGAGAACAGTTTGGGATTTAAGGTCGAGCACAGATTATGAGGGACCTTTGGAGGAAGTTTTTAGGATGTTAGGTGGGGCCCACTGTGATGTTTGTGAGGAATCCACATCGTCCATCCATTTTGAGAGATCATTTTAGGATATGAGACCAAACATGAGGTGGATCCAAAATTCAAGTGGGCTACACAAGAGATGAGAAATCCACACCACATTTAGAATGGTTTATAACAGTTCTAAATTTGGAATAGCTTAAAACCATTCCTAAACTAAAGATAGAACCGTTCTAAATTTGCAATTTTGGTATAGTGACAAAATTATCTGTATACCAAGAGTCAAACTAGGAGGCCCTTATCTCTCTTTTAAGATTTTACAAACACCTGTATGCAATTGTTGGAAAGAAACCTCATTTTTCATGACATGCTCTCTTTAGTCTTTTTCTTCCCTTGTCAATATAACAAATCCATGATACAGAAACTCAATTACAACAAGCTACCCGCCGACGAGTTCACAAAACCATGATCCCTATATCTTGGAATGCCAGCATGGAAAGCCCGTTGTAGAACATCAATCCAAGCTGCAAATATGGACTCTTTTAACTGAGCCCACTTGAGGATTTACCGATTTTTCCAAAAGGAATCATAAGGTCCATGCCCAACTATGCAAGTTTGATGGATCTAACTGTGACAGCACCGCAAAGTCACATAAATTTTAAAGTTGCTACCCTCAAACCTTAAACACTTCTTCAGTTGAACGTTGACCATTACAGTCTTATGCCACTAATTAGAACATTAAGATTATCCTATTGAGATTTTTTTATGCTACTCTTTCCGGAATGAGACTAAACATACCAATCCAAATCATGGAAGCTTGGGCCCACTTGCCAAGCTCAAAACTTAGCACATTCAGCATTTCCTCGAATCCGGTATATTGTAATGTGCAAGCCCAAGGCTCCTAGCTTCAGCCCAAATTGCATGGATGGGGCTCGAAATTCCCATTCATGGCTCACAACTAGATGGTAAATGGGATAAAACAAAATTAATTTCACATATAGCCGAAATAAATTAAAATATTATTTCAAGCCTTTGATTTTATTGCAATGTCCTGATCTTTTAAGCAAAAAAATATATGTTAGAATCATAGTGGATTCCACAATCTACTACAAGCATCAAATCTAGGGCGTTTAACAGTTTTGAATGCATACTTGATGTGGTGTCTTTCGGCCTTCTGACTCTACCACACCTATGCCCTCTTACATTCTCTAATGGGAAGATGAATGGGTGCATAATGGTGTGTAGATTAGGAGACCGAAAATCCCACCCATCATAGGATTCTCCCAAACCCACGACTCCTAAATCATTGAGAGAGAAGACTTCTCCCAACACAACTCTATCAAGAGTTGTCTATTGTATTTCACACACATGATAACCGTGTGCAATCAACAATAGCATGGGTCCCACTCTGATGATCATGCGAATGATCTAATCCAATCATTGCATTGCCTAATGGACATATGCTATTGCTGTGTAGCCCATAATGCCAACAATATAAACATTTTCTCTATAGAAGTTGGACTCGGACAGGTCGTCTCAAGAATAGCTCTCTTTGTTGAAGTTAAAAATTAAAAAAAAATTAAAAAAAAAAAAGCGTGAAGAGAGGATCTCGAGTACTAGTGCTGGATCCATGGCAACCTTTAACAACTAGTTGCTTCCTCCTCCTGACCAGAAAATGAAAAGAATAATCAATTAATCAATCACATAATAGTCATTTTATATTAAAAAACAATAATAACAACAATAAAATCATTAAATATCATTTGAAATCAATAGGTAAAAGCCATCCTATCCTAAAATCTATAAAAAAGAAGAAAAAAAAAATTGCTACAAGGACTTGGGCATAGAGAGTTCACCACATATTTCAAAACGTGAAAACTCAACTCCATGTCCATTCAGGTCAAGTTTGCTCGAGGACTCAGGTTGAGTTGGCTCGAATACTTGCTACTCGATATTTAATAATTAAATTAAGACATTAGCAATATTTATAACTAAATAAAATAGCAATGGAACATACTACTATTTTCTGCTACTTTTCAGGGTAAAAAAGAAATATTCGTAGTTTTCACAGTGGAGAAAGGCACTGAATATGTTAAAGGAGGTTTAGCACATGATGGATAGATTGGATGTATCATACACATTACAGTGGGCTCCACATATCATGAGTGTATATCAATTATTGTGTTCCAGGACTATAGAGATATCTACACGATCCCTATGAGAAAAAGAAAAGAAAGGAGGAGAGATATACATTCATCCCTTTTTATTAGTCTCCCTTATTATTAGTCTTTCTATCCACTAAGACATTGCACTTCCGATGTGGGCGCAACATAACGCCCGGCCCCGCATCATGTGTAGCCGGGAATCCAATTGTCACATTCTCACAGGAAATATTGAACTTATAGCCGTTGTCAAAAATCTCGAAATACCTTCCCCGAGCAAGCAATTCAACTCGAAAATCCACGGCCTCGTGTAATAGCCGGTCCCTGACAATGGACTCGGCCACATCCACATCCAAGCTCTCTGAGTGGTTCATGTGGTGGGTGTGAAGAGTCTTATGCCCCAACCGTTGCACGTAGAAGGGATGGATGGAGACCTGTGATAAGAAGTGGGATCCATAGTATATGGATTACTGGACACGATCAACGTACAGATTTTTGAAATGGTTCTTAATGTATATTGAGATATTCCAGGTGGCAGTCAATTGTGAGGAGGATATGTTGAAGGGATCGACGGTGGCTGAGGTGACGGTGTATGAAGACATTGCATTGATCGGCGGGCTAATGAAATGAAGTAACCAGACAAAGAATCCAATTCCTGAAAAGAATAAGATTGCAAAGACGATTACTATGACGATTCCGAAGAGGGTGATAGGTTGCGGCGGGGGGTGCTCGTTGATGAGCGATTCCATGTGTGTTCAGAAGACGAATGTTAGGGTTCAGAAGAAGAAGCTTAAGGCCTATCTTGCGTGAGTTTGAGATTGAGATTGGGCAGGCACTGTCAAATAACTTACTTAGAAGAGAAGTGAAAATATAAGTTGTGGGGGACTCCAATCCCTTTTTTATAAGGATACCAGATTTCGGTGTGGCCGCAGACGTGGATTTCGGAAATTCCTACGCTGGGATGTTTAAGTGGGGCTAATCAGAAAGTTCAGTTTCTGATTGATCTGAACCTTATTATAACCAAAGCATACATATCTTCAGATGGGGGATGGTTCATGGGTGGTAAGATTTTATACCTGCTTGAATTGAATTGAGTTTTGGTGGTTCTGGATGCTGTGCAAGATCTGAGTCACCCATCATGCGGGCCTCACGCTGTGGATACCCTTGCCACTAAAATCAGAACAGTCCACTCATTGCATAGGCCATGGTGTACAAAACAGATGAACTGCTACAAGCACTGAACAAGTTTCTCTTTTGCTGTCCATTTGCTTCATTCATTGAGGCCCACCTGATGGACAGATGGGACATTCCACACGTGTGCCAGCATGGCACATGCGGCAATGTATTTGGGGTGTGGGCTATACCAAGCATGTGTTATTAGCAAACCTTTGATAGAATTATTCAACGAGACTCAAAACCAAGTTCTTTCTTTACTTGTTTGCAAAATGAAGTAAATCATTTTTGTCCAATTGCAATTGTGGCAGTGTTTAATGTGACTGATCATGATGGCATGAAACTCGAAGATGACGGGATCATCAGTTACATAAAAAAAGTAAGCAGACCACAGTTCTGAAATTTATGCTTTTTTTAAGGCATCTACAGCTTGAATACTTTTCTTTCGAATTCCTGCATGAGTTGTTTCCTAATGTGAATAGAATCTCATTGAAGTGCATATGAATTCCCAATTCAAAGGGCCTCACAGACACCAAATAAAAAATAAAAATAAAAGAATCAAATGTTAATGTTCTTTCCCTTCTGAATCCCCCAAAATAAAAGGGAAGCATTCTCCAAAGAGTTCTATTACAATCTTTCAACTCACGGTGGGGCCCACCATGCAAAAATTTTGTATTAAGTATCAAAAAAAAAAGAAGAGCCCCACATGGATGGTTTGGTGGGCCGAGCGAATGCTCAATTGAAAACTTCCTCTTTGAATGGCTGAAGTGGCCTGAAACACCCAATCTTCGATTAGTGGCCACCTATTTTATTCTTTTTTTGTTCCTGTTTTTGCATGATTGTAATGCTTTCTCTAGAAACCAATGCATTTGTCTTAAACTCACTGAGATCTGCCAAATGTTTTGCTGTAATGCTCCTTGATGTGTGTTTCTTTGCACCAAATATCATGAAATTGTGATTAATTAGTCTAATTTGGTGTAAATTTTCATGATATTTCATGAAATTTGGTGCAACCAAACACGCCCTTAATTCTCAATACCTTGGCATAACATAGTTTCTTAAAACAGAGGTGATTCTCATCCTCATCAGCTGAATTCATATATACAAATGAAGTTCCCATTTCACCCATTTGACATTTTTGCATGAATTTGCGAAAATCATGCAGTCTATTGAAACGGAAGCCTGCTTCCTACCCTCATTGAGGAGTTCTGTCGGTGTGATGCCTTCCAAAGAGCATACTTCTATTGAGCTAACAGGCACCGACTGGCCCGGTTTATTATCCGAAGTGTGTGCTGTACTCGCTGACCTCAGATGCAATGTCGTGAATGTGGAAGTTTGGACACATAATGCCCGAGCCACAGCAGTAGTCCACATCACTGATGAATCAACGGGCCGTGCAATTGAAGACCCAAGTCAGCTTCAAAGATCAAGGAGCTTTTGTGCAATGTACTTAGAGGGAACAACGAATAGAGAGCCGCGAAGATGACGGTTTCCATAGGGGTGACCCACACAGAGAGGAGGCTGCATCAGATGATGTTTGATGATAGGGATTACGAAAGACACGGACCAGCAATGGCTGAGGATAAGATATCAGCCAGACCTCATGTTGCTCTGTTGGATTGTTTCGAAAAGGATTATACTGTTGCTACTATGAGGTCGTAGGATCGGCCAAAGCTTCTGTTCGATACTGTTTGTACCTTGACAGACATGCAGTACATGATGTTTCATGGGACTGTAGACACGGGAAGGACGGAAGCTTACCAGGTATCAGATCTTCTGGGCTACTCATGACTTGATTCAGACATGAGAATGTGGCATGCATATGCATTCATCCTTTGGACCCCACAGTTTGCACAGTGGCCTTAAAATCAGGCCATTCTAGTCATCAGGTGGGCCATGTGTATAAGAATCTGGACCATTGGTCAGTTTCTCAAATGCCCCATTTTCTTCATACACATTGGCCTACTTGATCACCTCTTGAACCTGATTTTTGTACATTATCACATATGTGGTGGGGCTCACCAGATGACAACCTTAGCATTTCTCATTCTAGTTCTGTAATTAACATGGATGTTTCTTGTCCAATTGTAGGAATACTATATCAGACACATCAACAGGCTCCCTATCAGCTCGGAAGCTGAGAGGCAACGCGTGACCCAGTGCCTTGAAGCAGCAATCGAGAGGCAGGCCTCTTGAGGTATTTGTCACTGAGCAGAGGAAAGTTCCCATCAGACATACAGCTGTGGTTCAGAAGCTGCTAGCAATGGTAGATGGTGGTTGCTTATCCATCTCGAGTATCTCTAGGGTACACATGAAAAACAATCTAGCTATTTGGAACTGATCTGGTGGGCCAACATGTCCACAGACTATCAGAAATTCACAACATTTATTCACTATTTTGTTCACAAGGTTGTCCATGTGCTTTCCATGGATGCAATGGCTACAACAGTATGTGATTCTGGGTCTATGGCACATGAATGTGTTGACCCAGCAGATCGATGGCTCCATTTCACTTAACATGATTGCCACGTCTACCATTGATCTATCAAAATAATTGAATGGTTCACATTCTCATGAATTATAATGGTTCGCCCTGTAGGGACTAGAGCTAGAATTATGCACGGATGATCGACTTGGGCTTCTTTCAGACATCACAAGGATATTCCGGGAGAATGGTTTATGCATCACAAGAGCAGAAATCTCAACAAAGGGTGGCAAAGCAATAGACAACTTCTATGTTACGGATGCGTCTGGTAGCCCTGCCAATTCCAAGACCATTGATTCAATCTGCAGGCAGATTGGCCAAATGACCCTGCGATTGAAGCAGAACCCGTTCTTTATTCCCGATCCTCCCAAAGAAACATCTGTTGAGTTCCTCTTCGGAAGCTTTTTTAAAGCCCGCTCATTTCAGAAGTTCAGATTAATTCAATCATATTCCTGAAATTCTCCTATATTTCGATAACAAGAAAATTTAAAAAAGATCAAATGTCCAGTCCATACGAGTAGAAATAACACATTGTAAATAGGTGTCATCTCCCTTAAATAGAGGGATCCATGTAAATTCTTCAGGGTCTGGTACTTCTCAACCTGTAATTAGATTGTGTATATAGACAGTACATAGGTTGCATACGAATTGCAAATATTATTGTTTGTAGATAAAAGTGATTTTTTTTTTTTTCACTTTATTATTATTATTACTGCAGCATTGCTGCTGGATCCCTGGGGGTTAATTCATGGGCTGTTTGGATGTGTGATTGGACTGAATTGCAATAATTCAATTGAAATATTGTGGAAATAAATAACCAAAATGGTCTGGTCTTCAAATTGCAATCCCGTGAAATTCATGTTTACTTGAAACAAAATGAACTGCTATTTGGAGGCCAGTTAGTGGGGCTAGATCTACTTGGGCTATTTCTAATTCATTGAATATTGCAGTTCAATTCAAGTTTCTCTGAGGAAAAGAAATCAACAATGAAGCTGTGAAAAAGGTATGGTTTTCCTCAGCTATGACATTTTCCTTTCCAAGTCTACCATTTTTTTATACCACCAATCCAAACAGGCTACCAAAACAGAGCCTGTGGACGTGTTTGGATGCACTATTGACCGAATTACAATATTTAAATATAGAGGAAATGACCAAAATGGCAGGACCGTTTTAATTCATAATGACGACTTCCTAATTGCAATTCAGTTTGCTCATGCAATTCATGTTTACTCAACTGCTATTTGGAGGCCAGGCATTATAAATGAGTGGGGTTAGGTCCACTTGGGTCATTTCTAATTCATTGGATATTGTGGTTCAATTCAGTTTAGCATCCAGAATGCAGCTCATGTGGGTGTGTTTGGATGCTCTATTAGACTGAATTGCAATAACTTAATTAAAATAGAGGAAATGACCAACATGGCTGGACCATTTTAATTGACAAGGACAACTTCCTAATTGCAATCCATCCAATTCTGTTAGCTCAAAACAATCCAAATAGCTGTTTGAAGGCCTGTCATGTTTGTTCGAAACTATCCCAAGTGCCATCTAGACCAGCAAATCAGGTAATTATGAAAGAAGTGAGACTAGATTCACTTGGGTATTTCCTAGTTCATTGAATATTGCATTTCAGTTCAGCATCCAGCATTCATCCCATGTCGGCGTGTTTGGATACGCTATTTGACTGAATTGTAATAATTTAATTAAAAGACAGAAAATGACTAAAATGGCAGGACCATCTTAATTCATAATGACAGCTTTCAAATTGCAAATCCATCCAATTCAATTCACTCAAAGCAATCTGAATTGCTGTTTGGAGGCCAGCCATTCATTTTGAACGGAGTGGGGTTAATCCACTTGGGTCATCTCTAATTCATTGATTATCGCAGCTCATATGGCTTTTTAAAGATCTGAGATTATACTCAAGTAAATGGTTCAAAACCTCCTACCTAGCAAAGCAAGAACAGCACTGCCGTTGAACGTGGACCATTACATATTTTTATGCCACTAATTAGAACATTAAGATTATCCTATTGAGATTTTTTTATACTACTCCTTCCAGAATGAGACTGAATAGACCAGTCCAGATCATGGAAGCTTGGGCCCACTTGCGGAGCTCGAAACTCAGCACATTCAGCATTTCCTCGAATCCAGTATAATGTAATGTGAAAGCCCAAGGTTCCTGGCTTCAGCCCAAATTGCATGGATGGGGCTTGAAATTCGCATTCGTGGCCCACAACCAGAAGGTAAATGGGATAAAACAAAATTAATTTCACATACAGCCGAAATAAATTAAAATATTATTTGAAGCCGTTTAACAGTTTTGAATGCATTGCTGGATGATGTGGTGTCTTTCGGTCTTCTGACTCTACCACACGTATGCCTTCTTACATTCTCTAATGGGAAGATGAATGGGTGCATAATGGTGTGTAGATTGGGGGACCGAAAATCCCACCCATCATAGGGTTCTCCCAATCCCACGACTCTTAAATCATTGGGAGAGAAGACTTCTCCCAACACAACTCTACCAAGAGTTGTCTATCGTACTTCGCACACATGATAACCGTGTGCACTCACCAATAGCGTGGGTCCCACTCTGATGATCATGCAAATGATCTAATCCAATCATTGCATTGCCTGATGGACATATGTTATTGCTATGTGTAGCCCATAATTCCAACAATATAAACATAAATGAAAAAGGTGAACTTAAACTGATATTTTAATCATTTTATCTATAGAAGTTGGACTGGGACAGGTCTTGTCTCAAGAATTACTCTATTTGTTGAACTTTAAAAAGAAGAAGAAAAAAAAAATGGTAAACTGTGTCAGGTTTTTCTTTAAAAAATAAAATAAAATAAAGAAAGAAAGAAATGAAGAGAGGATCTCGATCGACTACTAGTGCTGGATCAACGGCAGCCTTTAACCTTTAACAACTAGTTGCTTTCTCCTCCTGACCAAAAAATGAAAAGACTAAATCAATCACATAACAGTCATTTTATATTAAAAAACAATAATAACAGCAACAAAATTATTAAATATCATTTGAAATCAATAGGTAGGAAGCCTAACACAACATCCTATCCTAAAATCTAGAAAAAAGAAGGAAAAAAATAAAATAAAAAATTGCTACAAAGAGTTGGGCATAGAGAGTTGGCCACATAGTTCAAAACCCGAAAACTCGACTCAACTCGATGTCCATTCAGGTGGAGTTGGCTCAAAGACTCAATTGAGTCTTTAAGCTACTCGATATTTAATAATTAAATTAAGATATTAGCAGTATTTAAAGAGAGTTTTTATAACTAAATAAAATACAAAAGCAATGGCACATAATACTATTTTCTGCTACTTTTCAGGAAAAAAAAAAAAAAAACAAAAACAGAAGAAAGAAATAGTAGTAATTTTCAGAGTGGCGGAAGGCGTTGGATCTATTAAAGGAGGTTTAATGTCTGAATATATCCCTCATCATCAGCAGATCAAGTTATAAAATCAAATTGACAAAACGTGATTGAGTCAAGTTCAAAACTGAGTTTCTAACTGACTTAGCCCCAAATCTCAATGAGTTTGAATGAATTGGTTGTTTTGGCTGCTGTTTTCTTGTGGAGTCGGGATCCTCTGTTTGCCAAAAGCACGACTTTCCTGCTTTTTTCGTCGTCTGCTGATTAGTGATTGGTCCATCTCAATCACCGATGCAATTATACAATCATACGGTCCAATTACATTGCAACAACCACAATTTCACTGCTTGACGCAAACAGAGGATCCGTATTCTTTCTTGTGTTGTTATTCGAGCTATAGTGCTATTTGGTATACTACTTTTGTTTTGACAATATTCTTTCATTCAATAAAACAAAACAAGTATTTTAAAAAAATAAAATAAAATAAAATAAAATAACAAATTGTAGCAGAGATATATCACAACTATAGTAACCTTCAAAACTAAAATGTGTTAAAGAAACAATGTGTTAGACCATTTGATAATCAATGAGCTGTTTTTTTTAGGACCATATATAAGAGGAAGCACATGATGGAGAGATTGGATGTATCATACACATTACGGTGGGCCCCACATATCATGAGTCTATATCAACTATTGTATTCTACTAACCGTAAAAACTTTCCAACTTAGGACTATCTAAACGACACATATGAGAAAAAAAGAAAAGAAAGGAGGAGAGATATACATTCAGACCCAACCCTTAGTATTAGTCTTTCCATCCACTAAGACATTGCACTTCCGACGTGGGCCCAACATAACGCCGGGCCCCACATCATGCGTAGCCGGGAATCCGACTGTCACGTTCTCACAGGAAATATTGTACTTATATCCGTTTGCCCGAGCAAGCAATTCAACTCGGAAATCCACGGCCCCATGTAATAGCCTTTCTCTGACCATGGACTTGGCCACATCCACATCCAAGCTCTCCGATTGGTTCATGAGGCGGGCTTTGAGAGTCTTATCCCCCAGCCGTCGCACGTAGAAGTGATGCATGGAGACCTGTGCTAGGAGGTGGTACCCATAGTATATAGATGACTTGACACGGTCAAAGTACATATCATCACGCATCTTATAGTTCTTAATGTAGATGGAGATATTCCAGGCGGCGGTCAATTGCGACGAGGAGATGTTGAAGGGATCGACTGTGGCTGAGCTGACGGTGTATGAAGACATTTCATTAATCGAAGGACCTAACAACACAATTCCGAAAAGGATTAAGATTACTATGACCAATGCGGCGAGCGATGTGGCGAGCGATTGCATCTCCAGGGAAGGCATTGTGGTATAACTTTCTTGGAAGAGGTGAAAATATGAGTTGTGGAGACTCCAGACCCTTGTTTTTTATATACGGATACGTCCGGCCCGACCTCACCGGACGCGGATTACGGAAGTTCCTGCGCTGGGATGCTTAAGTAGGGCTAACTGTGATGTTTGTGAGAAATCCAATCCGTTCATCTGTTTTTTCAGATCAATTTAATGTACGTAATTGTAAATTAAACTGAATCCAAATCTCAAACATCACGGTGGACCCCGCCAAAGCATCATCGCAGCTGGACACGGATTTCCTTCCTGCGCTGGGAACCTAGGTGGGACCCACCGTGATGTTTACGAGAGATCCACCACGTTCATCTGTTTTTTGAGATCATTTAACGACATAAAACCAAAAATGAACAGGGTCCAATAGTCAGGTGAGCCGCAAAAGTGAGGATTTAACGTCCACAGTTAAAATATTTGTGGGGCCAAAAAAGTTTTGAATTAGGCTAATATTTATAATTTCAGTTTATCCAAGTAGTAATGACATTATGAACGGTATGGATGGTATGCAAACATCACTGTTGACCCAGTGAGTTTCAACGGTAGGAATTTCCCTATCACCTTTTCCTTTAGTACGGCCCACTTAAGTATTGGATCCGTCTCATTTTTGGCCTTATGTCCTAAAATGATCTCAAAAAACGGATGAACGTGGTGGATCTCTCATAAACATCGAGGCAGGCCCCACCTAGGTTCCTAGCGCAGGAACTTCGGCGTCCATCGCAGCTTTCTCGCATGAAATCCACTTGGCTAGGGTCTGGCCAGTGGTTGGTGCTCTGTGGGCCCCACTATGAATTATATTTTTTATCCTTTCCGTCTATTCATTTTTAAATATCATTTTATGGTTATAAACCAAAAATTAGAAGGATATAAATCTCAGGTGGACCACACCATAGGAAAATAGTTGTGATTGGATGTCCACTATTAAAATCCTCCTAAGGCCCACTGTACTTTTTATTTGACATCCAATATGTTAATTAGGTCATACAGACCCATATGAACGGAAAACGCAAAGATCAACTTTATCCAAAACTTTTATGGCTCTCAAAAAGTTTTTAATGGTTGACGTTGGTTCAGAAATGTTTCTTATAATGTGGTCCACTGAAAATTTTTATATACTCATTTTTGGTATCGTTCCATAAAATTATCTATAAAAATAGATGGACGGCATGGATGAAACTTGGGACCCACAGAGGACCGACCACCAGCCATTGGCAAGTGGCAGGCGAGTAGCCAATCCGTTTCCGAGATGAACGAGGACTGCGTCCTACCTCTGCGGGTCTCCAGCGGACGCGGATTTCCTGCGAAAGCCTTTCGCAGGAAGTTCCTCGCATGTGGGGCCCAGTGGGATGTTTGTGAGAAATCCTCACCGTCCATCCATTTTTTGGGTTTATTTTAGGACATGAGACAAACAAATGAACCGTGTACAATGCTCAAGTAGGCCGAAAATGTGATAATTGAACGTCCACAATTGAAATATTCATGGGGCCACAGAAGTTTGAATCGTGCTTATATTTGTGTTTTCAGTTAATCCCAGTAGGAATGACGTATTAACGGTATCGATGACATGTAAACATCACTGTCGGACCCAGGGAAGTTTCAACAGTAGGAATTTCCCTAACTACCTTTTCCATTAGTACGGCCCACTTGAGTCTTGGATCCCGTTCAAATTAGATATAATTTCCTAAAATTAGCTCAAAAAACGGATGGACGGAGTGGATTCCTGAAAAACATCACAGTGGGCCCCACCTAAGTTCCCAGCACAGGAACTTCCTGCGAAAGTCCGTCTCCAACTGGGAACGCCTAAAGGTTTCACCGGACACCGTAATGTATGGAATTTATCGACATCACATCCCATACAATAAGCCCTAAAAGTGGATAAACTGATTGGATTTCTCAAAAACATCGCAGCAGGCCCCACCCAGAATCACTATGCAGGAACTTCCTGCGAAAGGCTTCCGCAGGAAATCCACGTCCAGAGAGTAGCAAATCGCGGATTAGGTACTTCCCCGCCCGTTCGGAGATCAGGACAGGCGGTCCACCGTGGCCCATGAAGTCCAAATTCCCACTAGTCACTACCAAAAGAGATGTACATTTAGATCAATCTGACAAACGAAAAAAAAAATCAAAATAAGTTCAATAGTTAGAAAAGTGATACCTTTGACGGATCTAGAGTTAGCATTTTGTCCAGTAATTCCAAAGTAGGGGTGTCGACACTGTTAGAAAAGTGATACCTTTGACGGATCTAGGGGTGTCCGGTAACTCCAGAGGCATAGCAATACCTATGCTACAAAGAAGTAACCTCAAATTTAAATTCATTGATGTCATCACTGGGGCACCAGCCTGAAAGGCTAAAATATGCAAGTTTTAAACATCCCTCATTATTGATGAGAATGTGATGTGTTGCACAAATACATGTAGAATAGATATCATTGAAGCTGCAAAAAAATAAAATCCTGACCAAGAAAAAGATCCATCTAAGTATTTGATGACAAACTTTTGATGTCACGATGAAGCACTTGATTAGCATGGCAATAACAGAGCCCATCCAATAGTTGTTTCATATAGCACTGACAATGAAAATTGGTAACTACCTAATTTCTAAGGGTCAGTTTAACGAAGGAAATGGACTTTTTTTAGGCAATTAAAATAATGAAAACACCCTTGAATCCCATCACAATCTCATAGGTCAAAATTGGATGCCATGTTGAGAAACACACCTGGATTTCCTTGATCGTCCTTGTCAATTTCTCTATGAAAATCTGAAGAACAATTTGTTAGTCTCGATAACATGTATGTAGGATCAGAGCCACTAGTTAAGCAAAGAAGAAAAGGAAAACGTGAAAATTCAAATGGAACCTGAAGAAGTTCCAATCTCCTTCAAAGTAATCACGTTTTTATGATCAAGTCTTCTTAAACTTGTAATTTCATCTATTACATCGTTTACTTCCTGCAAAACACAAAACAAAAAAGGGCCACCATATTCATAAGCATGAATATAGCACTAAAACAACTTTCCCGGTCATAAGGTACGATTAATAGATTATAGACTACGATAATCAACAAAAGAAAAACACCATACCTCCTTTGACAAAGAACTTATTAATATCTCTTTTGGAGCAACAATTTCCCCTGTTTTTATATCTTTCAACTAATATATGATGCTGAAATTTTGGAAACAGAAGAAGAAAACATCGTCTAGGATACATCCATTCCACAACCATACATGAATAGCTACTATAAACTGCAGTTTGTTTCAAAGGAAGCAAGTACTCAGGATAAACTTAAAAACAATATCAAGTGTGCATTTGGCATGAGGATTTGGTTGCGAGAGATGCATGTTATTACCACAGTAGAGTTGAAGTAGAGCATTGTGTTTATGTCTAGGCATGGGTTGAATGTCATTCACCACAGCAGGTGCCATTTTCCAGAAAAATAAAATAAAATCAGTCCCATATGGTGGGCTCAGTTTCCAAACCGCATCTAGCTCGCAGCACCATTTGAGTTACATCAAATGACATCAAAACACCATTTAGCACTTCTAAAACCAAAGAAAGTAGATGCATCTAAAACCCAAAGTCCTATGTCACCTAGAAAATGTCTTCAAAGAAACATTTTAAGAGTACAGATTCTTGAGCAAAAAAAAGTAGATGCTTCTAAAACCCAAAGTCCTCTTTCAAGATTGATGTGCTTTTCAATATCTACCAACCAAAGTTGCAACAAACACATCCTATAAACAAAAAGCACATCAACAAGAGGGATGGTTTCTTATTCATGAAAAATGTATTTACTCGAACTACTAGGACTCCTAACCACAGTTGCCAGGTTTGAATGGGTTCTTCTCTCTCAATGGCAACTGTGTTGCCCTTTCCTTATTAACTGGCTACTTGCAGGCAATATTGATTACTCTAATCAACTCCCACAAGGTTACCTCATTAAGAGTTACCTCATTTGTTCCGGATCATGTTGGACCAAGATGGCACAGTGGACAATTTCTTCTAGTGTTGCAGCCAAATATTAGCATGGACTCCAATCTTCAGGTGCCACCTCGAAGATGACAAGATAAATCAGCTTTTCTGATACTGAAGTGCCTTGAACTACATGCCATAATCAGGCACTGACAGCATAGCTTGGACTCCCGAGCAGGCTGGTCAATTTTCAGTTAGTTCATACAAGAAAGTGATGAGTAATCAAGGGACTAGTGATGAGCAATGGGTCAGGTTAGTATGGGACAGTTCTGCTCCAATGAAAGTGATAGCCTTTCTGCTGGTTAGTCTGTTGTAATAAGGTGCTCACAGTAGATCACCTGCAACACAGAGACTGGCATATGATTAATCACTGCATCATGTGTGAAGCTGACTAGGAGAATGTTGATCTTTGTGTGAGGATGAAAGTGTGAATTCGCAGCACAAATGCAAATGCTAGTGTGAAACAGATAACATACTGGGGCTGTTCACCAAGTGCGGACCACCATGAACAAGCCCTGCTTCAAATTCACACTAGTCCACCCATTAAGTGTGTAGCCGATGTGTCTAGACCTTCCAATTAATGCACTTCCCTCACTCTTGCTACCCTTAATTTCACCCTCTCTTTTTTCTTGCCTTTTGAGAAGACAACAAAATGTTAATAAGGCTAAGAAAAGGGAATAGAATTCTCAATACAAACAGAGGAGCAACACATGCTAACCTTGGCCAACTCATAAGGGCTAGCAATGGACCAGGCCAGGGCTGGGTAAAATCAAAATTATGAAGTATGGTGTTCAGTCCTCTATAGCATATAGCATAAGCTACATCATGTGTGGTGTAAGTAGTGTTCGAAGTATCGGTATTGCTGCAAGTTTCACTTGTCAGGGATATGGAAACAATATTGATATCACCGATGACCAGAAATGCAAGGAAACTTAGGAAAAACAGTGAAATTTTCAAAATAATAATAATAATAAATGCAAAAAGAATGCATACATAGCAAGTTTCCATTTTATTGGGCCTCAAAAACATGTGTTGTTGTAAGAAAACAGTCCAACCATCCCATCTAGCCTATTAAACCATCCAAATGTCCATTGATGTTGCAAAATATCAACAACACGTGATATTTCACCAAAAAAATCAACAATTGAAAAGGAAACAAAAGATTGTGGTCTCAATATCACGCGTGTTGAGATATTGATAATATCGAGATATTATTAATATTATCAATGGCAAATTGAACACTACATACAAACATGTGGTCGTGAAAAAAAAAATTGAAATAATCTTTTTCTAATAAACAATATTCTGATGATATCAATAAATTGGCGATATTATTGAAATATAGTCAATACACTTATGATACAAGCAGTACCTAGAATTTATATAGTTGAAAATATTGGCGATACATTGGCGATATTGATGCATTGGCAATACAAGCAACACCTAGATTTTACATAGTTGAAAATATTGACGATTACATTAGTGATGTTGGCTATACTTAGCGATACATTGCTAATATCTGGAATTTATGATATTGCCAACGTTATCGGTATCATTACTAGTGTTATCGGTATCGCTCAGCTGGAGATAAAGATAATATCATAGATAATTTGAACACTGGTTGTAAGCCACACGACACGCCTATCTTTTAATTAAAATAATAGGACAAAATATAATAATAGTAAAAATTAAGTACAAAAAAACTGTAAAAAGCCTTCATTGTGATGATAAGATACCTAAAAAAATAAGGCATATCCAACCATCAGGTGGACCAAATCATAGAAATCAATGTACAGCCACCCAAAAAGCCTTCACTATAGCGTGGTTTGCTGAAATGATGGTTGGATCCACCTTGTTAGACCGAGCAATGGGCCACACCATAGAAAACAATGCACAACCACCCAAACACCTCCATTGAAGCATGGTGGCCCACGTCATAGTTGAATGGGTTGCATGCCTGCTGTCACCCTTCCTTTACATTGTAGAAAACAATGGCCAATTGTGAGCCACCTAAGAAAATCAAGCCTATATATCCAACCATCACATTGCCCACACCATAGAAATTAAAATAAAATAAAATAATGAAGTCCAAGAGACAATCTTCCTGTCAGGCATATTGTCGAATAGCTTATGAGCATGTGCACACCTTGCACACATATTTATTAATCCATTCATTGAGGAAAAAAAAAAGACATTGAAACCAAACATTCAATAGGCGATATACCGTTCACATGGTTTCAAATATCGGCAGCGACCAATGGCCAAGCTTGGATTCTCCGCGCCCGCCACGATACCACTTCGACTTCATAATGCACAGGGTGATCTTATTAGTGCTCATGATTATCTCTAGTTTTGCGTTGCTAATTTTTAGAAGGATTGATTCTAGGGTTTTGGTCTATTTGATTGGAGGAAGAGAATGCCCTGAATCTAGTGCATATAAAAGGCTAGATTTCTAGGGTTTCTTCTGCAAGTGGGATGCAAAGAGAAGGTTTGAGGGTTTAGGGTTTGGGAGAGGAGAGGGTTCGTGTGCATGTTTGAGAACGAGAGAGACTTGGTTTTTTTTTTACACGGATTTTTACACAGACCGTTGGGTAAATATTAAATGGGGTACATATGAAACAATTTTAAATTTGGAACGGCCTTTAGTCGTTCCTCAACCAAATACGTATCCGTTCCAAATTTACAATTTTGGTGTAGTGGATGCAAGTTGGCTCACCTAAGATCAAATTGTGGTGGCCCATGATTTGCAAACAACCGCAGAATCGCCCCGATTAGATAATCAAAAGCCATCTGATTCTTCTATTGAAACAAGTTCAATCAAAGCCATCTGATTAAGGGCCCGTAAAAGAGAGTTGGACGACTCCTACCTTCCATTTATAAGGCCCTTACTCAGAGGGCTTTGATCAATCTGCTCATGGAGATTTGTAACACATAACCTAATACAAACATTGCCCATTGAGCAGTCATTAGCAATAAAGAAGAACAATTAGGAAGTGTGAAAGGTGGGCCACCTATTTGGTTGATAGCCCAAGAAAGAAAGAAAAAAAAAAAAAAAAAAACTTCCCCAAAATATGAATAGAGAATTGCTAGCAATTGCCTCTCATCATTTAAGTTCCATCCAACAGTCCCTCTCAGTACACGTGGTAATTTACCACGAGGTCCCATCATGTGGTGGGCCACCAAATGGATAAACCGTAGGCCAAACATTGCAGTTAGACAATAATGTCCATACAGTCATGAGTTCTGCAGGGTTGAACACCGACCTTCTCTGGCCACTGATTGAGGGACACCACAGTCCAATTCCTTGATTTGCCGTACATGGCACATCACATACTGGACCACCAGATCAATGGCCCTGATCCTCCCATGAACTGTAAGGAGAGCTGCATCAAATTACAAGCACAAGAACCGGGAGCAGGACATCAACGAAATTATCTGTATTCCAAGAGTCATGTTCCCCAACAATGAAACTAGGAGGCCCCACATATCATGAGTGTATATCAACTATTGTGTTCTCCTAGCCATAAAAACTTTACTGCTTAAGGACTTTACAGGCATCAAAACGACACATATGAGGAAAAAAAAAAAAAGAGGAGAGATGTTCATTCACTCCCATTTCTTAATCTTTCCATCCACTAAGACACTACTTCCGAGGTGGGCCCAACATAACGCCCGGCCCCACATCATGCATAGCCGGGAATCTAACTGTCACATTGTCACAAGAAATCTTGAACTTCATCCAGCCGGAAAGAAACACGATATACTTTGTCCGAGCAAGCAATTCAACTCGGAAATCGACGCCCCGCGTAATAGCCTTTCCCAGACCATGGACTCGGCCACATCCACATCCAAGCTCTTCGAGTGGGCCATGAGGCGGTCTTGGAGAGTCTTATGCCACTGTGATTTCACAGAGAAGGAAGGGATGGAGACCTGTGATAGGAGGTAGGACCCATAGTATATGGATGACTGGACACGGTCAAAGTACATATCTTCGTTCGTCTCATAGTTCTGAATGTAAATCGAGATATTCCAGGCGGCGGTCAATTGCGATGAGAAGATGTTGAAGGGATCGACGGGGGCTGAGGTGATGGTGCATTTCGGTTATGCACATCTTACGTACACGCACTCTTAGGTGTGGGGTCCAAAGTGATGGTTTGATAAATCCACTCCAACCATTCGCTTCTTTGTTGTATATGAGACCATGGGTCCAAGAATGAGATTGATCTAAACTCAAGTGGCCACGCCAAGATCATTTGATAGCTGAGTTTTGTTACGGCCAATCATTCACGCCATCGGGGTCTGTTGTGGGGTTCCCCGAGGGCCATTCGGATGATCAAGGCTATTCACTTGACTGGTCGGGTCTTCTTAAGCCTTGACCCTAAAATTTTAGGGAATCCATTATCTAACTAGGCAGTTATAATGAAGTCTGTTACAAGCGTACATTTTGGTTGTATGAGTTCCTAAGTAAATCAAATTTCGCTCAAGTGGTTGACTTGGTAGCCAGGTAATCTCAGTCCTTAAATGGGCCGTAAAATGTGGATCTAAGATTTTATCCACCACTCCCAAAGAGTCATGTGCCTAAAACTATCATGTGGGCCATATTACATGAACATCTAATTATTAAATCTTGGCCTATTGATTATTCAAACACTCTAGGGATAGTAAAGAATGTTTATGGGTGATATGGGAGTTTAATATGAACCCCCAGATAATCCGATTTGTGTTTTCGAATGATGGGTTGTATGACGGAACATTGTAAACCAAACGAATGGTGGATCTGATGGTTTGGCGGTCCATCTTGAAAATCGATGAATGAATGGTTGGAGATTATTCATAGTAGTACGACTTAGGCTAGACTAAAGGTAAATGTTACACGCTTACAACCGAGTACTAAAAGGTACAGGGTGTCACAATGATGGAGAGATTGGATGTATCGTACACATTATTGTGGGCCCCACATATCATGAGTGTATATCAACTATTGTGTTGTAGTAACCGTAAAAACTTTACAACATAAGGATTTTACAGGCATCTAAACAACACATATGAGAAAAATAAAACAAAGAAAAAGAAAAGAAATGAGGAGAGATGTACATTCACTCCCATTTCTTAATCTTTCCATTAACTAAGACATTACACTTCCGAGGCGGGCCCAACATAACGCCCGGCCCCACATCATGCATAGCCGGGAATCCAACTGTCACATTGTCACAAGAAATATTGAACTTCATCCAGCCGGAAGGAAACTGGATATACTTTGTCAGAGCAAGCAATTCAACTCAGAAATCGACGGCCCCACGTGATAGTCTTTCCCTGACCATGGACTCGGCCACATCCACATGCATCCAAGCTCTTCGAGTGGGCCATGAGGCGGTCTTGAAGAGTCTTATGCCTCTGTGATTCCACAAAGAAGCAAGGGATGGAGACCTGTGATAGGAGGTGGGACCCATAGTAACACGGTCAAAGTACATATCTCCCAACCTGCCATAGTTCTTAATGTAACACGTAATCTAATACAAACACTGCCCATTAAGCAGCCATTAGCAATCAAGAAGAACAATCAGGAAGTATGAAAGCTAGGCCACTTATTTGGTTGATACCTAAGAAAAAATAAAAAATAAAAATATATGAATAGAGAAATGCTAGCAATTGCCTCTCATCATTAATTAAGTTCCATCATTTAAGTTCCATCCAACAATTGGATGAACCATAGGCCAAACATTGCAGTCAGACAACAGTGATACAGTCATGAGTTCTGCAGGGTCAAACACCGACCATCCCCAACCATTCCTTTTTGCAGGCAGCTGATTGAGGGACACTCCAATTCCTTGCTTTCTTGTACATGGCACATCCACATACTGGACCACCAGATCAATGGCCCTGATCATCCCATGAACTGTGAGGAGAGCTGCATCAAATTACAAGCACAAGAAGAAATTATCGGAATTCCAAGAGTCATGTTCCCCAACAATGAAACTAGGAGGCCCTTCTCTCTCTTTTAAGATTTTACCAACACCTGTATATTGGAAAGAAACCTCATTTTTCATAACATGCTCTCTTTAGTCCTTTTCTTCTCATGTAAACAAATCCATGATCCCTATATCTTGGAATGCCAGCATGGAAAGCCTGTTGTAAAACATCAATCCAATATGCAAATAAGGAATATTTTAGCTGAGCCCACTTGAGGATTTATCGATTTTTTCAAAAAGAGTCATAAGGTCCATGACCAACTATGCAAGTTTGATGGAGCTAACTGTGACTCAGAGTCATCCAAACTCACATAAATTTTAAACTTGCTACCCTCAAACCTTGGAAACTTTTTTAGTTGAACATTGACCATTACATATTTTTATGCCACTAATTAGAATATTAAGATTATCCTATTGAGATTTTTTATTTTTTATTATTTTTTATTTTTTATACTACTCTTTGTAGAATGAGACTAAACAGACTAGTCCAGATCATGGAAGCTTGTGCCTACTTGCCAAGCTCAAAACTCAGCACATAGTATTTCCTCGAATCCAGTATAATGTAATGTGCAAGCCCAAGGTTCCTGGCTTCAGCCCAAATTGCTTGGAGGACTTGAAATTCCCATTTGTGGCCCACAACCAGATGGTAAAGGGGATAAAACAAAATTAATTTCACATACAGCCTAAATAAATTAGAATATTATTTCAAGCAATTGATTTTATTGCAATGTCCTTATCTTTTAAGCAAAAAGATATATGTTAGAATCACTGCGTATTCTACCATCTACTAAAAGCATCAAATCTAGGGCGTTTAGCAGTTTTGAATGCATATTTTCCATCTGTATGGATTGCTGGATGATGTGGTGTCTTTCAGTCTTATGCCTATACCACACCTATGCCTTCCTAGGTTCTGTAATGGGAAGATAAATGGGTGCATAATGCCAATGGTATGTAGATTAGGGGACCGAACACTTCTTTATATCAAGACAAGTCATGAGAAAATCCCACCCATCATAGGATTTTCCCAATCCCATGACTCCTAAATCACTTGGAGAGAAGCGTTCACACACATGATAACTGTGTGCACTCAACAATAGTGTGGGTCCCACTTTGATGATCATGCGAACAATCTAATCCAATCATTGCATTGCCTGATGGACATATGCTATGTGTAGCCTATAATTCCGACAATATAAACATAAATGAAAAAGGTGAACTTTAACAGGTATTTTAGTCATTTTATCTGTAGAAAGTTGGACTGGGACAGGTTTTGTCTCAAGAATAGCTCGCTTTGTTGAAGTTATATATATATGTGTGTGTGTGTGTGGGAAAAGGTACTATGCGCTCGACCTCACGATAAGCTCCTGTGAGGTCGAGCTGTGTGGACCCCACCGTGATGCGTGTCGACCATCAACACCGTGCATTTGATGGGTCCCCTTTAAATTATGGGATATCCCAAAAATCAGCCGTATACGGAACTCAGGTGGGCCATACCATATAAAATCATGTAAAGACACCGTTAAAACATATAAAAGCACTTGGTGGGGCCACCTGAAATTTGCATGCGTCTGAAACTTGGTCTGAACCCTCATCCAAGTAGGACACACATGATGGATGGGATGGATTTGCAAACCACATCTCAGTGGGCCCAAAAAATGAATATGAATGTTTTAATGGTGCACGGCCCCTCTCCACTTCTGTATGTGGTGTGGCCCACAAAAGTTACGGATTGACTTGATTTTTGAAAGCTAGGCCCACGATGGAATGATGCATCTGACTGATAGGGTAGATGTTCGAAACACATCACGATGGGGCCCACACAGCTCGACCTCATGTGACGGACTCGTGAGGTTGAGCGCATATACATTTTCCCTCTCTATATATATATATCTCCCGAGGAGAAAATGAAAAGAGTATCAATTAGTCAATCACACAATAGTCTTTATATTAAAAAACAAATCAATACGTAGAAGTCTAACACAACATCCTATCCTAAAATCTATAAAAAAGAAGCAGCAAAAAAATTGCTACAAGAAGTTGGGCATAGAGAGTTCGCCACATAAGTTGGCTCGAATACTCGCTACTCAATGTTTAATAATTAAATTAAGATATTAGCAGTATTTAAAGAGAATTTTTATAACTAAATAAAATAAAATAGCAGTGGCACATACTACTGCTACTTTTCAGGATAAAAAAGAAATATTAGTAGTTTTCACAGTGGAGAAAGGCATTGAATATGTTAAAGGAGGTTTAGCATGTAGGGCAATAGTCGGTGGACCCCACATATCACGGGTGTATATCAACTTAAGGACTTTACAGGCAGTTAAACGAATAAAAGAAAAAGAAAAGAAAGGAGGAGAGATAAACACAGTCCGGTTTCTTAGTCTTTTCATCCACTAAGACACTGCACTTCCGATGTGGGCCCAACATAACGCCCGGCCCCACATCATGCGTAGCCGGGAATTCAACCGTCACATTATCACAGGAAATGTTGAACTTCGTCCAGCCGGAAACATATTTGTTAGACCCCCCATACCGCGAACGATAACGCGTACAACTGATATACTTTGTCCAAGCAAGCAATTCAACTCGGAAATCGACAGCCCCACGTAATAGCCTTTCCCTGACCATGGACTCGGCCACATCCACATCCAAGCTCTTCGAGTGGGCCATGAGGCGGTCTTGGAGAGTCTTATGCCTCTGTGATCCCAGAAAGAAGCAAGGGATGGAGACCTCTGATAAGAGGTAGGACCCATAGTATATGGATGACTGGACACGATCAAAGTACATATCTTCGTTCGTAGATGGGGATATTCCAGGCGGCGGTCAATTGCAACGAGGAGATGTTGAAGGGATCGACGTTGGCTGAGGTGACGGTGTATGAAGACATTTCATTGATTGACGGGGAAAAGGAATCAATTAAAAAGGCAATTCCTAAAATGAATAAGAATGGTAAGAAGAATAATATGACGATTTGGGAGAGGGTGAGGGTGGTTGGAGTGGGGTTCCCGGGCTAGGTTGCGCCTGGGGTACAAAAAGAAGGTTAGGGCAAGATTGAGATTTGGCAGCCATTGTGGTATAACCTACTTAGAAGAGAAGTGAAAATATATTTTTATAACGATACCAGATCCGGTGCGGCCGCGAAATCACTGGACGCGGATTTGGGATATGTTTAAATGGGGCTAACCGTGATGTTTGTTAGAAATCCAATCCGTCCATCTGTTTTTTCAGATCATTTAAAGATGCGTAATTCTAAAATTCAACTGAATCCAAAACACAAACATCACGGTGGACCCCACCTAAGCATCATCGCAGCTTTCTTGCATGAAATCCGCGTCAGTGCCCGTATGAATGCGAGCTTCACGTGGAGGCGGTTTGACTATGGTCGGGATAGTGGTTGGTGCTCTGTGGTCCCCATTATGAAGTATATGTTTTATCTATGCCGTCTATTCATTTTTAAAAATCATTTTAGGGTTCGATACCAAAAAATATATGGATATAAGTCTCAGGTGCACCACACCATATTGAAACAGGAGTGATTGGATGTCCACTATTAAAATCCTCCTAAGGCCTACTTTTTATTTGACATCCAATCTGTTAATTAGGTCATACAGACCCATGTGAACGGAAAACACAGAGATCAACTTTATCCAAAACTTTTATGGCTCCCAAAAAGTTTTTAATGGTTGACGTTGATTCAAAAATGTTTCCTATAATGTGGTCCACTGCAGAAGTTTTGGATTGAGGTAATATTTGTGTTTTTTATCTTCATCAGTTCTTATGAATAATTTGAATGGCAAATAAGCATCACGGTGAGCCCTAAAAAAGTTTCAACGGTGAGAATCATTACAACCGCTGCTTCCTGTGGTGTGGTCCACTTAAGGCTTGAATCTTCCTAAAGTTTGGTCCTATCTCATAAAATGTCAAAGAAAAATGGATGAACGGTATATATAAAACTAATACATCAGGGTGGTCACTCAAAGCTCCTGCCGGTTCACAGCTGAGACCGGCAGGGGTAGGACGTAATCCGCCTCCATAGCGGATTGGCTGGTGTACCACTCATCACCACTTACCTGGCTGATGTGTTGACGTCACAAAGTTTTGTGGGCCCCCATGAGATACGTGTTATATCCAAACTGTCTCTACATTTGGAGAGCTCTTTGCAAGACTTGAGACTAAAAATAAGCCAGATCCAAATATCAAGTGGACCACACTGCAGAAAGGAGAGAGGGAAGCTCAGTATTTGTTTTCCTCTTCATCTAGGTCTGTATGACTTTAGGAAGAGATTGGATGGAAAATAAACGTTATGGTGGGCCCTACAAATATTTTAACGGTGACAATCATTGTCCCACTCATATTTGTTGGGTTGTACATTTGAATGTTGTATATCATTCATTTTTGGGCTAATGCTTTAAAATGATCTTGCCAATTTGATGAACGGTATAGATATAATAAATACATCATTTTGGGGGCCATGTAACTTTGATATCTTTTCAACCGTTCTTACGATCAGGGGTATATTATTGAAATTCGACGCCCACAATGGGCGCATGCTCAAAACAAATCCGCGCCCATCCAAAACCCCATTCCTCTCTCCGTTCCCTAAAGGGCTGTTTGGATGCCTGTAAGTTCTTTTAAGTTGTAAGTGACTTACAGGTGAAAGTTACATACAGGTAACCTGTTTGGATGTAAGTTGTAAGTCACATACAGGTAAGTTACTTTTTCTGTTTGGATAACCTATAAGTTACTTACAGGTAGAAAGCTGTATATTCACATCGAGCATATCTTAGATTGGGGAATCGTTCTAAAATGTTATAATCATATAAAAAAACATGGGATCAAATATGTTATTTTGTTAAGCCCATCAAGATGAATATTTGAGATATTTATTAAGCTAAAACAATCATCAAGTGGGCTATAAAAGTGGGCCCACGAATTCAAAAAATCTATAATATGGAGTAATAACTCAATTTAAACATTGAGAATAAACTTAAAAACATTAATAGAAAATCTAGTAATTAAATTACTTGCATTCCAACTGTGCAATCTGATGTAATTTCCAAGGGCCAGCGCATCATCAATCCCACTCTATCATCAAAGTTTTTCTCATTGTCTAATGAGGAGTTTCATGCTCAAGATCTAAGAGATTCACAAACACTAATGTAGATCGTTAAATTACTTGCATTCTAACTGTGCAATCTAAGAGATTCACCAACACTGCGAGTACATCACAGGATCACCAACCACAGGCCACAGTGCGACCAACCAGATAAACGATCTACAAAATCACCAACCATAGGCCATAGTCCCTGACGGTTTCATGGGATGCTGCATCACATGGTCCGTTCAGATTAGAGGCCCATGACACGTGTGAAAAAATACACAGGTGCGTATAAGTGACTGTTTAGATACTAGCGTGCTTTATAGAGTAACGTCAAACCACTCCCGTTTTCAAAGGGTAGATGAAACCCTACCGTTTTAGGAGGAGAAGAGACGGAAGGCAGTAATTGTAGTGAGAGATTGCAGAGACGGAGAGAGATTTGGTGGGTTGGTGCGTTTCTACCTCTTCCCCTCTTTTTAAAAATCTGACCGTTGAGCCTGTAAGTGACCTACAAGGAAGTGACTTCCCACCCCCATCCCTCTGCAGTTTTTTGGTAGATTTGCCTGTAAGTGACTTACAGGTTGTAAGTTACTTACAGGTGATTTTTCTCCCACAAATGCTACTTGTAAGTGACTTCCCTGTAAGTAACTTCCCACTTACCCAACTTACAGGCATCCAAACAGGCCCTAACCCTCTCTCTCTCTCTCTACCGATCTCTGCTCCCGATTCTCCTTTTTCCCTTCCTCACCTGCTCCATCTCTCTCATTCTCATCTCCCTCTCTCCAAGGCATCTCCACCATCTCATTCTCCTCCCTCTCTCTCCAATGAAGCCGTGAAGCTGCTCCCCAAATCACAGTCCTTGCCCTTGTCAAAATCGCAGCCCCTGTTCAAATCGCCTACCCAAATCGTAATCCCAACTCGATCTCACTGCCGCTGCCATAGAGGATAAACCCCCCTCAAATCTGCCTACCCCTGCCGCTACTTCCAGCGCCATTTCTCTATTGCTGAAGAAGTTAAAGAATCCATAGACATGTATTTGATTTTTTTTCCCTTCCTTTGTTTCTATGGTTAGTGTTTTATATGTTTTCCCTTTTTGAAGGATGGAATCCGTGTACCAGAGATGGTTACATAGATACTCAAATAAACCCCACCCAAATCTGCCTACCCTTCCCTTTTTTCTTTGCTTTACAGGTATGCTTAGATTAATGCAATAGAGAAGAAATCCCTTGTTGACGATATGAAATAGCTCACATATTTGGTTTTGTACTCCCTGAAAACCCTCTTCAAGCTTACATTCGTAAATGCCATTGAACATGCCATATCATGAGTTAATCTATATCTCTTAACAAAGTTACCTCAACATCATGAATACTAAAAATTCCAAAACCACTAACATTGTCATAAAGACACCTTCGTTGGGTGTGGAGTGTCCTGTGTTTTGGGCCAGAAACTATTACCTGAAAGGGTCAAGATACTGTTGATTTTGTTTTCTATTGGAGAAGAGGAATAGTTGGTCAGTGTTCTATCTCTGGTTGTTGTGTTATGATTGTTTAAGATTCTATTAGAATTTTACTAGATTCTTTAGTCTTTATGTACTTATAGTTACTCATTGGTTTTGAACATTTCATCTAAGCACTCAAGTTCATTACAGCTATTCTGTTAGGTACTTTGGTTTATACATCAATTGCATTAACAATGATAATTCATTCATTGCACCATCCTTAACTTTTTGAGGTATTATAGAATGCTTGGACCAAAAGGTTGTACAGTCTCATTTGGGCTTTCAGTCTTTAGACTCTGTATGAGTAGGGTCAAGTGGGACCCAGATCCAGTGATCCAACGAGTTGATATTTTGGCCCCACCATGTAGTGGTCCATGAACCAAAAATTCCCTCAGATAGGAGTCCTTACCCTTAGAAAGCAGTCAACAAATAGAGTCAATGGTTCACATTCAACAGAGAAAAAGGCCAAATATTATACAGCCCAAGTGCAACCCTTTCCAGCTAGCAATGCTTGCTTGGTGCCTTTAAGGATAAGGGCATAGCTGGTCTGTTGTGAGCAGCTATAGCTGTCATGTCTTATGTTAGGGGGCCTTCTAGACAAGTAGCTAATGAGTCGAGAGCAGTCAACCTGGAGAGTTTTGGTGCATGGGCTATCTAGCGTGAGGCCTGTCATATCATCGGCTGACCATTAAACCATGAGCCCCACTTGTACAAACTAAAAACCCGAAACGTAGGTACCACACAACCTATCGAGTTATGGCCTGAGGATTGTATAATACCTTTTTCTTTGCTTTTGCAACATTCAACATAACATCCATGTGGGAATTGGATTTTCATGTTTAATGAAAAGACACATACCTGAAGGGTAAGCATTGCAACTTTATCGGGTAAGCTGTAGGAGGGCTCCATTGCTGAGAAATTTGTTACATGAGAACTTGTCTAGTTATCTCCATCCTACAAAATGGGAACCAATCACTAAAGTTTAGCATGTGCATATGCCACGACTAACAAAACAATATTTTGGGAAGGGATTGCAATTCATTATGGATTCTGTTTTCCAACTTCTCCTCCCAAATGAATATTTTGAATGTTTCAAGTCCAACCTCAAACATTCCCAATATCAGTTTGGGCAGAAAAGAATCCTGCCCACCCAAAGAACTCCTGATCTCCAAACACAGCTTTAGCAAATCCATAACTAGTAACACTTGAAACAAGTCAACTTTTCTCTCACCTGTTGTGTGAATGCTAGAAGAAGTGGAGAATATATCTCTTGGCCAACCGTCCGGCGCCATTTCGCACCCTCACCCAGAGGGTCAATTCTAAGATAGAATTTTCCTTGAACCTTTCGAAACATTACCAACACCGTCAAAATTAAAATTGCTTCTGCTTTTTTTTTTTTTAGGCGCAGAAACACATTTTTTCCCCTTCCACATAATGACAATCAGGAATTGGTATGACACATACATCCACAAGTAGAAACAGTTAAGAGGGGATTCCCACCCTTGATTTTCATAGAGGGCCCACCATTTTGTGTATGTCATCCCATCTATTGATATGAAACACCTGCCCCAGATGATGGCACACAAAAAAATAAATAAATGATAAAATCAAGCCAATCTGAAACTTGGGTGGACCTCAGCACAAATCAGTGGTAGGCCCCCACTCTATATACATACACGTGTTTCACCATACCTACACCTTTTACACCAGGGGGTTGAATTTCTTCTTATGTTTATATTACCATAACAAAACTCACTGGATCCCAAACATCACAAGAAATTATTTTCACAATAAAAATACCATGGAATATAAGCATCATAGTGGGTCTCAAAAAGATTTCAATGGTAGTCATTCAGTCTCCATTGTTCCTTCAATATGGCCCACTTAAGCTTTGGATCCCCCTCAATTTTAGGCCCACCTCCTAACATGATATGGTAAAATAGATGGATCGGGTGGATTTCTAAGAAACATCATGGCGGGCCCTTGGCATGTAGAGTTGGGTTCATCCCCCAATCACATTAGCAAAGTCAGGTACCACCATTTTCAACCAAGCGGCAGCAGTGGACCCACTTTGATGTGTATTGTATATTCATGCCGTCCATACATTTTTCCAGCTCATTTTATGGCATGAACCAAAAATGAAGTAGATCCAAATCTCAGGTGGACCACACTATAGGAAACATGGTGTTTGAACGCATGCCATTAAATACTTCTTGAGGGTCACAAAAACTTTGGATCAATGATTGCAAACTCCTTAATACACTATATTTGGTAGATAATATCTGTCTGGGTTCAATCATCTGATAGCACTTCCTTCATTTCCAACTTTGAGGAGGATGGTGCATGTGGCTAATTTCCAACTATAATTTTTGGTAAGGTTCAGGTTGAAAATGGACCCCTTGGTTAATCGGGATCCGGTTGTAATGAATAGGGAGTGGATGGCACTAAATTTCCCAGACCCACGTTTTATTTCTGGAATAAGAAGTTTTTCAAAGTTTGCATAAGGAAACCTTCCTAGTAAAGAAACCGTTCCTTGTCCATGCACCACTTGCAGATGTGCACGTTTTCTGGATTCTTATGATGATTTGGAAATACATCTAATGAAAAATGGATTCGACCCAAGCTATAGGGTTTGAAACATGCATGGGGAGCATGTATCACCTAAGTGTGCTGGACGTGAATCAAGTTCCCAACAATACTATAGTGTCCCGAACTTACATGAGGTTTACAATGCGATCGTTCAAGAACTTGGTGGTAATAACCTAGATGAAGCTGTACGGGATGGGCCGAATGTGACCCCTGTAGTCGAAGGCGTCTTTGGAGAAAATGAAACTAATGAGTTTGAAGTAAATCTATGAGACGCAATGACTAAGCTATACCCTGGGGCCAAGATTTCACCATGCTGACTTTCATTGTACAACTTTTCAAATTAAAGGTGAATCATGGACAGAGTGAAAAAAGCTTTACAGAGCTCCTTCAACTACTAAAGAAAGTGTTACCTTTTGGTAACAAGGACCCAACTAATACCTACCACGCGAAGAAGATCATTATAAAGTTGGGTCTTGATTATGTGAAAATCCATGCTTGTCCAAATGACTGCATCTTATACTAGAGAGAGAACGAGATGATAGGAAAAAAGTCCTAGAGACGAATGAATACACACAACCGAATGTGGACTGTTCCGATCACAGAGACTTTGTATCGCATGTCGGGTGTCCTCACCCGTTCTCATATCCCGATCATATACACGGACTTTCATCAGGTGCCTCGTGAACACATTCATATGGTCACAAAAAAATTATCACAGTTTTATGAGTTTGAGGGTCAATGTTGGGATGCAAGTCTTAATTACATTACACAACGCATCAATGAAGCGTGGAGGAATTACAAGAAAAGGTTGACTGTAAAATATATTTAAAATAAGGATCCTATTGCCCCCCCCCCCCCAGCTCATTTTATGGCATGAACCCAAAAATGAAGAAAACATTGGTTAATATAAAGGCCTGGGTGGATATGCAGAAAGAGGGATGGTATACTCAAAATCTCTCATCACCACCAACCGCTAGATCTACTCAGGCATCGTTGGTATGCAAGTATAATTTTTTTACTGTATTGAGCTTACAATTATATTATAAACAATAACAATACCAATGTCATTTTATGTGTAAATGTAGCCGGATATTATATATATCGGTTAGAAATGTGACTTGCTTGGTTTTGGAAAACGTGGTGTAGTTGCTCGTGGTCAAGTACACGAAGTTAATCCAAATGCAATTGTCCATTGCGAACCATTGGAGGATGGAGCTTTTGTTGTTGTCCTGATTGAGGTTATACAACCTGGCGCTCCTTTGTGGAAAGAAGATGGTTCGCATTTACACTTGGAAAGGCCGGTCTGGGATCATTTGGGCAATGAGGGAAGGAGTCTTTGACAATTCAATAATTTGAACAAATTTGGTACTCTATAATTGAACGCGTAGTGTGCATTTTTTTATTTTTTGTTACTTTATATGATGTTTGGCTTGTTTGTTTCTTAATTTTGAATTAATTTAGCACTCTATAATTCAACATAGTTATAGTCTGCATGTTCTTTCTAGTTACACTAGATGTTTTTTTTTTAAAAAAAAATATTGAATGAATTTTGTACTCTATATTTGAACTTATTTATGGTCTTAGGCTCCATTTGGTCATCACATTAGTATTTATGAATACATTTTATTTTTTTCAAACCAAACGGAGCCTAAGTCCTTTTTTAACTCCGCCAATGCAACTCCTTGCATTGCCGATCCCAAGCCTAAGTAAATGAGGAGGGAGAAGGGCTTTAGAATAAGATTGTTAACTATGGAGGAGATCTTGAAAGTGCAGTATCTCTGATTTTATGGTTTTACTTGTACATTCCAGTTTTGATTGCTCAAGCATGACGGTTATGCCCGTTCTTTCAGGCGGATGTTGCATGTGGGAGGATTGGAGCTGCTAGTGGAATCTGGTTTTCTGCGACTAGATGTTCTGTTGTCATGACAAATGGTTCTTTCACACAATGAAACAATTCTTCCATAGTTTTGGTTTCACACATGTAGTTTTGAAACTTTGCAACAATCACATTTTTCTTTAATTGCATTTTTCAGATTCAAGCATATTTTGTTGTCATACATGCAGAACAATTCTTCTATGTTTGGGTGCATGGCGATTGGATCTGAAAATTTGAAATTTGAGATTTTCATTCATTTATTTCATGGCTTTCGGTGAGATCTTCTTTAATTGTTAATTTATTTAATTTGAATGGAAGAATGATTGATTATTCAATGCAAACTCAATTTATGGATCTCAATGCAGATGTCTTATGGATCTCAATTTATAAACATAAGTTTCTCCTTCCACCACCCATGCAACATATCTACATAAGTTTCTCCTTACAATATGGCATCTCCAAGCATATTTCTAGACTCTTTATAAAAGAATTTAGAAACAGTCCTAAGACGAACTCTAAAGCTCATTGTAAAATGCAAGCCATTGATTGTATCTAATTGTGGTGCTTAAAGTCTAACTTCCTAAACAAAACATGCTAACTCTAGTTTCCTTGACTCTTTCATCCAAGCTAACTTGCTCATTGGGCTAACTGACCTAAATTAGAAAACTCTATGGAAATTCCAAGCAATTTACAAACTTCAAAGATAACTCAAAACTCATTGCAAAGACCCCACATCTGACCAAAGGGGCTAGTCGTAGGCAACCTGATGGTTACGAGTGTTGTTTACCATGGAAATGTTAAAAGGTTGAGAGTCAAACATTGAGAGTGATTTCTCATTACTGTGGAAATCTATATTTAACAGGTTTTCTGGGAAATGGTTTTACTTGTTTTATGATGAAAAGCTAGGAAAACAAGATCCATTTCTCCCTTTTCTTGGTTTCTCAAACAGTAGAAACTGTTACATCAGGGGAATTCTCATCCTTTCCCATTCTTTTTATTGGGTTCTCTCTCTAAACAAACAGGAATAATAGCAAGGAGAAAATGTATCTTAGAAAATGTGTTTGGGCCTGTTTGGAAAATGTATCCAGCTTGATCCCGTTGGTCTTCTAACTCTCGAGTTTGATGATGGTGAAGTTTTTCAGTGGAGCAAGGTATGAAAATCATGAATGAAAATAGTATTATAGTAACATTTGTTTCCTCATAGGGTTCAAGTTGAAATGTGTATTTCTTTTTTATTTTTTCCTTTAGGTCACAACTTCCATTTACAACCTTATTCTGGGAAAGCTCTACTGCGATCACTATGGTACCATGCGAATAGAAGGAAGTTCTGAATATTCGTGTAAGCTAAAATTCAAGGAGCAGTCAATCATAGACCGAAATCCTCACCAGGTGATTAATTCATTACCTCATCGCTCTATAACGCTGACAAGTATATCAGTATTTCACTTACTCTGTTCTCTTTCAAACCAATTGAATCTTGAGTTTAGCTCATTATCATAATTGCAGTGATATTATACATGGTGGCAGTATTTTTTAATTACCTGATCATTTCAAATTTTGATTCTTTTGTGTGGAATGATGAATAAATTGTATCATACAGCTCTCCTGACTTCAGCGGGTTTGTCTTCTATTGTTGAAGTTCATCATAGCTTGTAAATATATTCTGGTGGTGTTAATTGGATTATAATATGATAAATGTCCTAGATTCACTAATTTGCTAGTTTTCTTTCATCATGGAAACAGAACCCTAAGGAGTCGAAGTAAAGCTGCAGTAAGTGCAGTTTGCTCATTTGTGAAAGCTTGGGAGCTGCAGCTGTGTCACACCAGATAACGTATCTATATAGATGGCTAGGGGTCCAGCCATGATTTAATTCGGAAAATTCAATCAAGTACTTGACTGAGTACGGAATTGATGGTACTTGGGGCCCTCATCAAGCCCTTATATAATTTTGATTTTTTAACCATGTTATTAGTTGCATTGATGCTGGTTTTTGTTTGTGATACGTGAAGATACGCCTGAATAAAGTTTCAGAGTTGATACACAGTTCTACCAAACACCAAAACTTGGACAGTGCAGGCGTTTTTGTTCACTTTCAGGAGATAATCGATATGGTGAGACCATTCCTTTAGTGTCAATTTCATTCCTCTTCGAGTTTTTATTAATTCGTTAAGAAAAAGGAAAAGAAAAGAAAATGGTCATACATGATGCACTTCTTTCACTGTCTTTTTTTTCCCCAATGGTCATTCCAATTTATGAATGCCATGATCATTTGTAGGATGATAGAACATATGAAGCTGTTGCAGGAAGTGACTTTGTCATTACTAGAGTTGCATTTCGAGACAACTCTTCAAAGTACTACATAAATGACCATGGAAGTAATTTTACAGAGGTCACTAAGAAATTGAAAGGAAAAGGAGTAGACTTGGACAACAATCGGTTTTTTTATTCTTCAGGTAGGTGATGGGCTGATGGCTTAAAAAGGTCTATTTACTTGCAAAAAAATTATCATACTGTCAAAATCTATCTTCTCTTTCAATTTCTTTATCATTAAAATTTCAGGTGAAGTCAAGTAAATTTCTCTAATGAAGCCAAAGGCTCAAGTCCTCACGATGAAGGGTTTCTTGAGTATCTTGAGGATATCATTGGAACTAACCAATACGTTGAAAAGATCGAAGAATCCAATAAGGAGTAAGTTCTATTCTCCCGTTTCTTATGGTGTGAAATATAGTTATGTCTTCGCATTCAAATACGCACATCAATTTGTTGCCTGCTGGTCACATGTAGGACTGTCAATGAGTCAGGCCCAGGCCAAGCAAAAATAAATTTTTAATAGGACCATCCTGACGGCTCGACCCTACCAGTTTAGAGTCCAGGCTGAAGCCAGCCCTAGGTCCGGCCCATTGACAACCCTAGTCATATGCTCAGTGTTTTTAAAATAATGATTCAAATTCTATTGATTTCAAAATGAGCAGCAATTCAAACCTCAGGGTGGGATTCAATAACACTTAAAAACACTATTCAACGGTGTTAGGTGCATTTTTAGTCCGAAAATTTATTTCATAGCATGTTTGGATGATGTCTTTTTTGAAAATTTGTTTATGGGAACGCTGTTTGGAGCATTAATTCAGTTTACATAAGGGAATTCTATGTTTTCCTTGCATTTAGTTTTCTTCCTTCTTCAATTGACTGATTCTTTGTTTTTATGTTGTAGAGTCCTTTAATGATGGTTCGCCCTCGAATAATTACAGAAGACGCACAGGAGAAGTTATCGGTATAGCTGTCGGATGTGCAGGTGGACTACTGATACTCGCATCCATTTTCTATCCATGGTGGATGAAGGATGCACCTGACCATATGCGAGTGCACACAGACTCACTGAGATTTGTATTTTCAGCATTATTGTAATTGTAATTGTAATCAATTGAATGAAGGATTGTAATTGAATGAATGAATGATCATAATTTTTTTTAAAATGTAAGAAATAGCTACGGATAATGACCGTATCTGGTAATCTCACAACCGTAGCTGTTATTAAATTTGGCATATTGTTACGGATCCAGCAATACTTTTAGGGCGTGTTTGGGTAGTGGGATTAGAAGGGATTAGGTGGGATGGGATTCATCTGGTCTGTGCCAATTCCACTCCATGTTTGGGAAGAATGGAATTAGGTGGGAATTAGATTAGATGGAATTGCATTGGGTCCCGTGCAAATTTCACTCAATGTTAGCAAGTTGTGTAGGTCCCACCATGATGTGTGAGCTATATCCACACCGTCCACCCATTTTTCGAGATTATTTTAGAGCATGGGCCAAAAAATCAAGTAAATCTAAAGCTCAAGTGGACCCGACCATAGAAAGCAACGGGGATTGAATACTTACCGTTGAAAACTTCTTTGGGGCCACATAAGTTTTGGATCTACCTCATTTTTAGGCTCATGCCATAAAATGAGGTTACAAAATAAATGAACGGTTTAGATATAACACGTGTGTTATTCTCAGTAATTTCAAATGATGGTGGGTATATCCATTCAATGTACCATGGTATTACCAGCAAAGCATGGAATTAATCTCATCCCATGGTAACAGGGGACAATCCCTGCCATGGGTAATAATTATGTTTTTTGAATCCCATCCCACCTAATCCCTTCTAATCCCACTGCCCAAACACGCCCTTAGCTACAAATACTTAGGGTTGTACATGAGTCAAGCTAGCTCGAAAAGCTCGCTTGACTTGGCTCGACTCAGCTCGGATTGACTCGGCTTGAAAGGTTGACTCAAGGCGAGTCAAGCTTATTTACTAAAGCTCAAGTTGAGTTCAAGCCAAGTTCGACCATGATGTATTTCAACTCGACTCTGCTCGAGTAATATATTTTAATAATATATATTAATATTAAATATAATTATATATATATATAAGTTTTTTTTTTAAAAAAAAAAGAAGTTAAAAGTTTTTACTAAAAAATCCTACCTGACCCTACCCGTCCCCATTCCCTCTTTTTCTTTCCCTTACCCTACCGAGGTAAACTCGACTTGACTCGAACCACTAGCCTGACTTGAACTAAGCTTTGGCAAACAGGCCAAGCTTCAATGTTGAGCTCGAGTATAACATGGGTGAGTCAAGCTGAGCTTGGCCCACCTCGACTCGACTCGACTCGGCTTGATGTACGGCCCTACAAATACTATCCGCAGCTGTTTATCTTTTTCGCTACAGAAATCATTGCTACGGATTGTATCTGTAGCTCTTGATATCTTAATCCGTAGGTTTGACCTTTGTTCGGACTGCGGTCCTTCTACAGATTAAAACCGTAGCCGTATGAATTTAGCTACGGATTTTATCCGTAGCCTTTTCCCAAATTTCTGGTGTAAACTTTTATGGAGGATGCCTTTTCTTAGGTTTGAGACATGTCCTACCATTTCTTTACTTAGTTCTTATTGAGATTAATGCCCCTAAAATTGATTTATCATATTTTATTATGCCTTTCTGACGTAGAGCGGGCCGCGGAAACTTTCATGTCCAAGATGGATCAGAGAAGGCCCGATCAGAGGCAGAAGTCATCAAGACTGTCAGAACCTTAAAACAGGAATATTTCGCAAACCGGAATGAGTTACTCAACGCACCATATATGATTTTGGGGTAGGATAAGCTACTTTAGCCAACCAACCCAGCTATGCCGGCTTACCCACGCCGAATTTGCGAGATTCCATCCTATTGACGGTGAAATTCAACGTTTAGTTCCGTTTTTATTATAAATAGCAAGTTTTAGTTTGATTATAACTCTTCATCCGTTGGGATTTAGGAGTTGTGTTCAACATGAAAAGTGCTTAGAATAATTAGGAGAATAACATGGTTAGGCCACATACGAAACTTACTATAAATAGTAAATTTACTATTTATAGTAGGATGTGAATTTCTAGGAGTTTTAGTTTTAGTTTGCTTCTGATTTCTTTCTTATTGCATGGTATCCCTATTTAAAGGGTTGTGAACTCATTTATTTGATTAATGAATCAATCAAGAAGTTTCTTTTCATATATCTTAAAATTATTTATATTTCTTTCCTCATGGATTCGAGAAGTCTCTGTGATGAGTCCAGAGAATCACCGTGGATTCGGAATAGTTATCCTCGAGGAAGACGGTGATCGACCTCATCACGTTCATCCCTGCGTTAATTGGTATTAAAGCGGGGACTCCCCTCGTGCCGATGACAAATAACAAAAGTATGAACCAAAATTCTATGGACAGTGATCCAGGGATTCGTTATCTTTCGGAAAGAATGGAAGCTTTCCATTGGGAGAGTCAGTTAACCATGCAAGGGTTGCAGGCAATCCTCAACTATATTGCGGATGTGCTAATTCCACCCCGAGTCCTAGGTGATGCTCAACCACCCGTAGTTGCTGTACGACACAACCCAGATTTTTGTAAAGCACTACTAGTGGTGAATCGTAGGACTATACCAGATAATGCGAGTTCTAGCGACGAGGACCTTAATGAAGGTTTTGTCTAACGACCAATCCATGGACGCGATCGTCTAGATCGTGTTGAAAGAGACTATCGAGGTAAGGCCGAACTTTCTAGTTTTAATGGTTTATTATATATAAAAGATTTCCTCGATTGGCTAGTCGAAGTAGAAAGATATTTTGATTATATAAATATGTCAGATCATAAAAGGGTAAAATTAGTAGCGTTTAAATTAAAATCTAGTGCTTCTGCGTGGTGGGAGCAATTACAACTCTCACGTGCTCGACAGAACAAAGCACCCATTTCATTATGGCTACGTATAAGACGCCTTCTTCAATCACGATTCCTCCCTGGAGATTACGAGCAGGTATTATTCCAGAAATACCAAAATTGCTAACAGGGAAATTGAATCGTCACAGGTTATATCAAAGAATTCCAGCGATTGGCAACACGAAACAATCTGTCAAAAACGGAATCACAGAAGGTGGCACGATTTATAGGTGGGTTATGATCGACGATTCAAGATCAAGTTCAAATGTACTCAGTTGAGATCGTGGATGAAGTAGTTTTAATGGTTTATTATATATAAAACATTTCCTCGATTGGCTAGTCGAAGTAGAAAGATATTTTAATTATATAGACGTGTCAGATCATAAAAGGGTGAAATTAGTAGCGTTTAAATTAAAATCTAGTGCTTCTGCGTGGTGGGAGCAATTACAACTCTCACGTGCTCAACAGAACAAAGCACCCATTTCATTATGGCCACGTATAAGACGCCTTCTTCAATCACGATTCCTCCCTGGAGATTACGAGCAGGTATTATTCCAGAAATACCAAAATTGCTGACAGGGAAATCGAACCGTCACAGGTTATATCAAAGAATTCCAGCGATTGGTAACACGAAACAATCTGTCAGAAACGGAATCACAGAAGGTGGCACGATTTATAGGTGGGTTATGATCGACGATTCAGGATCAAGTTCAGATGTACTCAGTTGAGATCGAGGATGAAGTAGTTCAGTTGACAGGTAGGGCAGAAACATAGCTTGCAAGAGTTCATATTCAACCTTACCCTTCAACTCGGCCCCCCATGATGGGTCACACTTAAGATTCAAAACTGATATGAGGAAAAGAACCAGTAGGAGGACATTCTCAACCTTCTGCAGCCAATGGGAGCGACCCATCTAGGCTTCAATGCCCCGCAACCCACTTGACTATTAATAAAGGGGGCACTGAAGGTGAGGCCACAGAAGAAGACCCTTGCGTTGATGAACATGAGCAAGCCACTGAGGAATGAGCATATGACAATGAGTTAACGGTTCAGGATCATGGTGAATCTCTAGTCGTCAGGCGATTAACGTAAACCCCACGGAAAAAATTATATCCACAACGACATAATATATTCCGTACGCGGTGCACCGTCAACGGAAAGGTTTGTGATGTGATCATAGATAGTGGTAGTAGCAAGAATATCGTCTCCAGAGTGATGGTGGACAAGTTACAGCTACCAACGACAAACATCTTTCCCCATACTTGGTTGAATAAAAAAGGTGAACGAGACCAAGGTAATTGAACAATGCACTGTCTCGTTTTCAATTGGAAAAATTTATAAAGATCAAATACTTTGTGACGTAGTCGACATGGAACTATGCCATATTTTAGTCGGTCGACCATGACAATCAGACCGTGAGGCGACTCACATGGGACGAGATAATGTTTACGTCTTCGTCAAGGATAATCGAAAAATCATCCTTGCCCCTATGGTACCAGAGAACCACCCTGAAGCCTCTAAAGTGAAGCGAAGTTCCCTCTTGACCATTCGGGATTTCATGGAGGAATCCAAGGAAACAAGCGAGGTATACGCCGTAGTGGTAAAGGGTGAGGAATCGAAACCCTTAGACATTCCTCCAATTTTAAGGCCTTTCCTGAATGAATTTAAAAAAATCTGACCCAAAGATTTACTCAATGGATTGCCCCCCATGAGAGACATCCAACATCACATAGGCCTTGTCCCTTGGGCTAGCTTGCCCAATTGCCCTCACTGTCAGGTAAGTCAGAAAAAATGTCAGGTCTTAAAGGCAGGAGCGAAGGATCTAATCGATACTAGTAAAGTGAGGGAAAGCATGAGTACATGTATTATGTCGGCTCAAGAGCCTAATGTCAAGTACAATAAAATGGTTAATAAACATTGGCGTCAGAAGTTATTGCAGAATCATAAACCAAGTTCCTTGAGTAACTCGAGGACGAGCTTTTTTCAAGTTGAGGGGTCTAATGTAGGACGTGTCACAGATACATTCCTAGCATGGTTGGACTAGAAGAAGGTGGACTGTAAATTGATTATAACTTTTGATATGGGTATCATTACGGTGCACCAGACCAAGTATCATGAACCAAAGCAACACGAGAACTCGAGGACGAGTTCTTTTAAAGTAGAGGGGACTGATGTAGAGCGGGCCGCGGACACTTTCATATCCAAGATGGATCAGAGAAGGCCCGATCAGAGGCAAAAGTTGTTAAGACCCTTAGAACCTTAAAACAGGCATATTTCGCAAACCGGAATGAGTTCCTCGACACACCATATGTGATTTTGGGGTAGGACGAGCTACTTTAGCCAACTAACCCGACTATGCCGGGTTCGGGTTGCCCACGCCGAATTTGCAAGATTCCATCCTATTGACGGTGAAATTCCATATTTAGTTACGTTTTTACTATAAATAGTAAGTTTTTGTTTGATTACAACTCTTCATCCATTGGGCTTTAGGAGTTGTGCTCAACGTGAAAAGTGCTTAGAATAATTAGGAGAATAATGTGGTTAAGCCACACATGAAACTTACTATAAACAGTAAATTTACTATTCATAGTAAGCTACGAATTTCTAGGAGTTTTAGTTTTAGTTTGCTTTTGATTTCTTCCCTATTGCTTGGTATCCCTATTTAAAGGGTTGTGAAATCGTTTATTTGATTAATGAATCAATCAAAAAGTTTCTTTTCATATATCTTAAAATTAGTTCTATTTCTTTCCTCGTGGATTCGAGAAGTATCTGTGAGGAGTCCAGAGCAGCTCCGTGAATTCGGAGTAGTTATCCTTGAGGAAGACGGTGATCGACATCATCACGTTCATCCCTACGTCACTTTCTTTTAATAAAAGATGTTTGAGATCCTATCTTGATCTCTGTAAGTTTATTTGCTGATTTGGTGTTTACGGATCTTGAAATGTGGTTTAGTTTACCCATATTTATTGATTGGAATATCATTTGGTAAAAAATGGTCCATTTGAAGAAGAGCACAGCCTGTAGTACAACACAGACAAATTTACTTGTATAAACAGCTAGACCAGAATAATGCGGTCTAATTTTTATTTTTATTTTTTAAAAAAATTTTGTGTATTTTCATGCAATAAGCATTATATTATATTTTTGTTTCTTTTGCAGTCACAGCGCTAAAAGATCTTTTTGGTGCCCTGAACTTTGTTTTTGGATGATCCAATAGGCCCAATCTTTATTGGGTTTTCCAATTGAATGTAGACAAGTGCTCATTTTTTATACAAACTTTTGTTAATCTTCCATCTATATGTCATGAATGGGTTTCTAGTTGCCTTGACTTGCGGACTATGGCCCATGATATCAACAGTCTTGATAACCATAGACATGAATCACATGCACAATGGGGATGTCAGAGTTAGCACTTCATGAAACTCCATGAAGCGTGCACATTGCAGTAACATCCAAATCATAAACATCTATTGGAGCAAAGCCACGCATCCAAATCAACTGTTTTGGTTTTCAATACATTTCTTTGCCCAACTTTGTTGGTATTATAGCTAAGTGCTTCACTCGTACAATCGCTTTTTCGAACCTTACTATTAATACATTGATGAGTATTTTCTCTGTCATGCTCAGCTGGGTGCTGACACTATGAGAAAATATAGCTTAGCTGATGGACGGGGCTACCCTTTGCCCGCGGCCGTTTTAACGGCCGTGGGGCAAAGGGTCCCTAAAAAAAGAAAAAAAAAACCTTCCTCATTTCCGCTCTTTCGTCTCCAGCCGCGCGCTGACTCTCTCTCTCTCTCTCTACCTCTCCTTCTCCCTCTCCACTCCCTCAAGCTCTGCCTCTCCGCTTGCTCTTCCTCCCTCTCCCTCTCCCTCTCGCGCGCTCTCCCTCTCCCTCTCACTCCCTCTCTCTGCCTCTCTCTCTTCCTCTCCCGCGCTCTCCCTCTCCCTCTCCCTCTCCGCTCGCTCTCCATCTCACTCTCTATATCCCTATCTCTCTCTCTCTCAAAACCCTAGTCCTCTCTCTCTCTCTCTCTCTCTCTCTCTCTCTCTCTCTCTATCTCCTCGGCCTTCTGCTACAGTTCTGCCTTCTGCTGCTCGTGAATCTCGGATTCTCAGGTATGATGTAAAGCTTTTCTGCAATTTAGAATACCTGATTATGAATATGCATTGTCGAATCCCTAATTAGGGATTTGCATTGTCGAATCCCTTTTTAGGGATTGCTGCTGTTTATTTCATTCACTGTCCATTTGTTTGTCATTGATCTAACAATCGTGATCTTCCCAACTACATTTGCCCGCTTGTACTAACTGATAGCAGAGGAGGACACTACAGGTCCTGCTACAGTGGGCCCCACGATGACCCTTGCCATCCAGTTTTTGGCCTGTGATGGACGGCCAAAAATAGGATATAGCCAACTGTCCATATGCAACTCCTTGAAATCCATTGATTGGATGGAAAATGAAGGATATTTAAGGACAACATTTTCTGGCCACTAACCGAAGGTTTTGGATTTTCCCATTATTGAGATTTTTAGGTCATGTCAATGGCTTGGATCACCAAACCACAGGCCCAACTTGTTCAAACTGAAAACCACCTGAGAACTTCTGATATTCTCAGGTGGAGCCCTGTATGTTTGTGTGATGGAGCCCGATTTACCATCACATCCGTCTGTTTGGGCCCCTTTTTCACCAACATTTTTTTCAACTGAATACCAAATGAAAATAATGAGAACACTTTTGACTGGAATACAATTCATATAATCATTCAGTAAGTAACAGTACGATTGTATGATGGCGGCGATGTATTTCAGATATAAACTTAAATTAGACTCATGCATGTTGAGCTGCCCACAATTTGCCCATGAACAAGTTCATGAGATCCAAGCCATTCATTATCTAGGCCCCATTACATACTTTTGTCACACCATCTTCATCTGGGCTCCTTTCGTATGAGCATGTACGAGCATTAGACACGTCGTCGACAGTCCCTTGAATTGCTAAGTTGGCTGGATTTTCAAGTTGTTGGAATTGGCTTGGTCTATATTGTTATTATTATTATTGGCTGGAGAGCAGCATCATTATCTTTTGCTTTTTAGTCATTCGCAGTTCACACACAACTTCCATACAAGAAATTGCTGTCTGTGCATTCTATAATGTCATTCTAATTTGCTTCCATCTTTTACTTCTCTTTGGCTGTTGGAATATGCATTGAGAAATTAGTCATCATGCTTGCCATGTGGGTCCAATGCCTTGTAATCTGGACCATTTGTCATGCAGCCCACAGTATCCATTGGGTGCCTGGGATCTACGTTTTGAGTTGGGTTGAGAAAAATAATTGCATTTATATGGTTGGGTGATTATATTGCACACATGTGCCACTTTGGCACATGCTTGTTGTGTTAATAAAAGGAGTCTCTCACGGGGTCTGACTCCATGGCTCAGTGGTAGGCAGACTTTATTTCAACACTGAGATCATAGGATCGAGTGCTCATGTAGTTTGGGGTGTGTGTGTGGTGTGTGAGTGTCTTTTAAAAAAGAAATGGAATCTGTCACATATATGTGGCTTACAAAGCCATATTGCATTGCTAAAACCATCAACGCATATTAAAAAAATATAACCAGATGCAGCCTGGCTTGACTTTAACAGGGCCTATCACCTGTACCCATCCCAAAACCAACTAGACGGCTTTTAACCGGGTCCAAAAGGTGAGACCTGAGCCCTACCAGATTTTCCTAACATGTCCGAGATGGGACCTGGACCCATTAAAACTAGATCGGGTCCATTATCTGGTACGTATGTCCCAGATCAACGACGCCACAGAATCAGTTGGATTTTTGAGATTTTAGTCATCCTCTGGATGTCATCCAATCTAATAGGTCGATGCTATGATTTCAGTGGGCTATGCTACTCTTGGCTTCTTTTTTTTTTTTTTTTTAAAAAAAAAAACAAATCATGGGTTTTTTCTAGTAATTTAGTCAGTTCACATCTAGCAGCATTCTATCTGCGGTCACGAGGGTGTTAAAATCCCTTGATATACATTGATACACCATTCTTTAATGACTTAAGTTTTTAGGACAAGTGGGTGTTTGACATGGTATAGAGTTGAAGGTTATTTTCCCACTATACACCATTCTCTAATGGGCCATGCCATATGATGATCCCTTTTGCCATTTCCTTTTCATGGTCAAGAAGTGAGGTTTGCAATGAAAACATGATTGCATTTACAGGTACATGTGCCAATATAGTTAGGAGATTTTCAGTAGGTGGGCCACATTGTTTAAAACTTTTGGCCTAAAAATCAGGTTGTTTAACTCCTAGGTAGGCCATAATATGCCAAAAAAAAGAAGAAGAAAAGAATTGGCATAAAAAAGAAGTCATCTGTGGGTAAAGTGTAATGAGTACTTTGTTTCTTGTGCCACAAAAATCCCGCGGATAAAGTGTAATGAGTACTTTGTGAAACTACACATCCAAACAGCCCAACTGTCTTTTTAGTGGAAAACAATTTCCAAGCACGCATGGATTTTGTGTATCCAAAGATGCCTTAAAAAGCAAAACCCAACATCATTTACCATTTTTCAATTATTCCTTAATCATGGGTTCTCACTTTCCATTTGTCTTACTGTTCTTGCTACAGGTTGTGCCATACAAGAAAATACGACGAGTAGCTTTCGTAAACTCACTACCAAAATCCGCTGCTGGAAAGATCTTGAAGAGGGAGCTGGTCAGTCATGCTCTTTAGGCTCTTCTTCGAAATTATAATTCATTCTTTTTCTTGGAGACATGTGGCCATGCTAACAATCAAATGCATATATAGTTCTAGTAATTTTAATGAAGCTTCCATTCATGCAATTCTTCATTGTTTTCCAGTTGTAGCTTCCAACCATAGGAAATATAATGGGAGAGGTTTTTTCTTCCTTGTGGTTGTCTAGTCTTTGAAATTTTGTTCTAGTAATCATAGCTAATCACAGAAAAATGATTGGTGCAGCTGTTTATGAATCATTTTTAGATTTCCAGCCATTTTTTGCTTAAAACAGAATCCATTCCGAAATTGTCATTTTTTGTTTGATCTTGCAATTCATATCACACCCTTTCCGTTCACGTTGGCTTCAAATCTCAACTCATATAGTTATGTAAAGATAAGCATGTGTAAGGTTTATAGGGAAGCTTATTATTGTCTGATCATATTGCTGGTCTTATCAAATTAGAATAAACCTCCTACTTGCCTGAGTTTAATGATTCGAGGGAAGGGGTTTGCATAGTTGGGGCTTCTTTGCATTTTTTTAGAGGCAAGGATTTGAATCCTTTTAGGTTTCTGACATGGTCTATGATGTGGGCCCAAGGATCTATGTCACATTACGTCCCTTTTCTTGTGTGAAGGGGCACAGCTTGCTCCCTGCAAAAATGAAGTGCATTTTGGAACCTAAAGGATTTAAATCCTTTTGAATCTGATGAATGTGAACCGGTCCTTAGTTTCTTATTTACTACTAAAATTGTGAGATCTCCCTTATCAGACCACAATTAAACAATAAGATCAAGTTGATGCTGTAGGTTTCTTCAAGGCCCTGATACGGATCAAGGAACTGTCTCTGAAATTAGAGAGGCTATCAGAGAACAGAAGGAAATCACCGTTCAGCTGATCAACTACACAGAGTGGTAAGTTGCTAATGTAAGTACTTCCAGGTATGATGTCACTATACCATGTCAGTTCCATCATTTATTGCATTAGGAACTCAACTTTTACAGTTGCTTGTTATGTTTTCTATAAGATATCTATGAACTAAAGGTTATTTGTGTGTACTATTGACACCCTTTGGGGATAGTTCATTGGATCTATGAGGAGACAGCATTTGCTCCATTAATAAGTAGATACTAGGTTTTACCTTTGATGCTTTTCCATGTGCTTGACCTTTGAAATCTGGGAACTGCAGGGAAAAAGTTTTGGAATTTATTCCACTTGCAACCTATGCACGACCAAAAGGTGGCACTTTTTTTTTAATAAGCCATTGCTTATCAAACAAGATGGATTTGTATTTGTTCTGTAATTAAAACTAATATTGTTTCTTGACTTTCAAACTGATGCTGAATTTTTATTAGGGTGAACTTCAAAACTTCATTGGTGTGCAGGACATCCAACCTGTCCACTAGATGCATGAGCTTATGTTAAACCCCAGTTATAAAAAATATGCCCAATCCAACATAGGTGGACCACATAACAGGGAACAAGATGGGGGGGGGGGGGGAGGAACACCCACCTTTGACTTGCACTGGGGACCACATGAGTTGCAAAACAGCCTGATTTTTAACCAGATCCTTTCTTGCCAGATGAAGGGTCTGAATGGCCTGGATTTTATATAAACTATGTGGTGGGGGTAGCTGTCCACTCTCAACTTGTTTCCTGTGGTGCAGCCTACCTGAGTTTTGGATCAGTCCGATTTTTGGTACCATGGGGTAAATTGTGGTCATGCATTTGATGGACAGGATGGATGTCCTTAATAGGAAACAACATTGAGGACCAATCAAAACAGTTGTTGATAAATGGTGTTTGATTCCAAGAAATTTGTACTTGTGTATGCAGAACTAGATGTCATATTTGCAGCTTTTGGATTCCAGAGATTGTATCTAATATACGTGCTTATAATTGTTGCCTATCTCATGGCTTATACTTCATGTATTTTCTTCCCTCCTTTTCTCCTCTTTTGTCTTTGCTAATTAGATTAACAGTAAGACCTTGTCAACCCAACAACAATGCATTAAAAATTGGAGGCAGTCCTCATGGATCATGGCCACTCTCTTTGAATCTACTGTCTTGTCTCACAAGTTTCTATAATTATGCTATTTAATTATATTTCATTTCTTAACATCTGTAACTTGCTTTTTTGTCTATTTACTTTACTGATGGGAGTAGGTACATGTTTTTCTTAACTTGGGTTTCAATTGTTTCCCTATGGAGTGTAAATAATTTGAGACAGAAACAACCCTGGAAGCATATCTGATTATCAGTTTCCGTTTAATTTGGAATGAGAAAAAAAAAAAAAAATCATATGGCAGATCACATATTGTGATTTAAATGGAAGAATTTTGGATTCCCCATTTCCTTCCATTCTTAATCCTGACAAAAAGTGGAGTTGTTAAAACACACCAATAGACACAATACCCAAAAGAAATTGAAAAAAAAACACCTTTTCTCCTGGATTTTTGTTTTCAGTTGAATATTGCAATTATTGCTGGTGTCAACCAATATTTGTGAAATATTGCAAGTATCACTCCACACCATGTACTTGTACAACTGGCACTGTGCTGGCATATAGTGATAATTTCGATATAGCGATATATCAACATGTATCAATGACTACATTGGCGATACAAATCAATTTTTGTGATGCCCCTCTGTTTCGTATCACTGACCTGCAATACCAAAAGTATCAGTCCGCACCATTGATACATTGAATACTGTTCCATACTATTAGTACACAACCAAGTGAAAACTGGTTGACATACGTTCACAATATTATCAGCATATTTCATTACCATTGACACAGCAATTCCACTGCAGGCCTCCAGTTAGAGAAATAAGATCCCAAGTCGACTTGAAAGTAAGGCTATCAAAGGCTACTGAGTTAGTTGACAGGCATTTACAGGTAGAAGTATTGAATCTAATTCTACAGATCAATAATAGATTAGTTTTCTTTGAGAATTTTTGTGGGATCACTGCCATTTATCTTCTGGGTTCTGCATTGCAACTGTGGGAGGATTTGCCCTATGCATTTTAATGCAAGTTTTCTGTCACAGTCAATTCAAGTAGCAGAGAAAAAACCCAAAAGGTTGAGGGGCAGTTGTCAAAATCTCAGAAAGAATTCCTTCTGCATCAGCAGGTTTGTTTTCTCACATCAGCCTAGATTTAAATCTTTTCTTTTGTTCATTCCTTTCTTTCTTTCTTTCTTTCTTATTCTTTTTGTGAACATTATGATCTCGAATTTGTCAAGGATGTTTCTTATAAACAGAATTAGACATGTATTGAGTAACTATGTCGGTTGTGGCTAGTTTTATCACTTTAGTTACTTATCTGGGGGTCAGCAATCATGTCCTAGCAGTCACCACACTGACCATGTGGATATCAACATTGAAATCACTTGGGATCAATCCCATGGCTCAGTGGTAGGCAGTCTGAGATTCAACATTGAGGTCTCATGTTCAAGCCAGCTTCCCTACCATAGAAAAAAGAAAAAAAAGGAAAAAGATAGGAAAAACATTGAAATAACTTTTTCAAACCTAGCTTACCCAGTAGAAGAAAAACTTGTTCCATAGTATGTGAATGGATGACAATATATTTTTGTGAGAAGATTAATATTTGAAGTTCTTTACCAGTTGTTCCTTGCATGCCTTGCCATTAGCAACCACTTTGTTGAGTGATCGTGACTATTGTGGAGAAATAGAAGTTTATTCCATTATTATCACTTCTGCTGGTCACACTTGTTGAATATTGGCTTATTGTATTTGTTGCACATGCATAGGTCCTAAATGCTCTCAAACTACAGTAGATATTGTTTCAAATCAATTTTACTGGGTGTCCGATAAGTTGCAATTTAAATAATCTGATTGAATATCATTTACTCCAATGATGGTGGTGTTGTGCAGCAGAAACAAGCTTGTTCTATTTTTGAGTGGGTAACATGGTGTGCCATAAAGGCCGTTACGTAAACCACCATGCCTTCAAGTATGCCTTACAGGCTCATCTTCAATCTACCTGTAGATCATTTGAGCCCTTTTAATCCGCTTCTTTTATGGTTATTAGCAGCCAGCTTCCTGTCTTTTAGTGATTGCTGCATTCTCTTTTTTATCTATAAAAAGAAATGAGGAAAAAGTCTCCCTTAAGAGGGTTTATTGAGCATGCGGCATGGTGGTTTTAGCTTCTAGATGCTGTTCTAGGTTACATGCATGCACCATATTTTTTGATGTATTATGGAATTTTCTGAGATTGATATGAATTCTCACTACTTCATGAGAACAATCTCATCTTTTGTCAATTAAATGTTTCTAGTAACCCCTCTTCCCTGACAGTATTTTTCCTATGGAGATTTTCCTGAATTTCCAAAAAATTCACCAGGTTGATTTGCATTTACTCTCCAGGATTCAAAAGAAATGATCAAGGGGGTGGCAAGAGGAAGGGTAATTTCCCATGCCCCATTTTAAAATTATTATTGTTTTTTTTCCTGTGCATCTAGTTTATGTCATTTCTTGTTTCTTTTGGAGTTAATTAGGCAATTTATAAATGACTAGGTTGTTGATAGTTTGGGTAACTTATTTTATAAAAGCATCGTATTTTCCACAAATGTTTGTAAAATCTCAGACTTAAATAATGACAACTGTTAATTTCTCATGGAGCACTGCTAATGGCACTTGAGGGCACATGTGCCAACATCGGCGGGATGCGTGAGATCCAGGCTGTCCTTGTGTGGGCAACCATGTGGATTTCCTGGCCTAATGGACAGGACAATCCACTTATTTACGGAAATAAAGGATGGATATTGATAAGGGTCAACAAGTCACATTTAACATTTACATGTGGCAAAACCCTTTTAAAAAAACCATGTGGTGACCTGATACACGGACAAGCTTTGCTTTTAGGCTAGGGCGTGGTGGGGCCTAGCTGATAGCAGTCTGATTCTCACACATATGCCACCCATGCCAAAGAGTGTGCCCATGAGATTCCCAATGTGATTATGCTTGCATTTCTCTTGTTTCGTGCATTTCTTGTGTGAAATGAATTCAGTTTTCTATAACTACTGAAAAGTCAGAACAGCTACATTGCCATATGTAAAGCCTTTTGGACATACTAGGGTTCTTTGGAAATGGCAACTATTATCAGTTTGTTTGATCTATAACCCTGTAATTTTAGATTGCAATGAAAGAGCTTCGGGAGCGCAAGATACCATTTACGATCCATCGCTATTTGCCAGATGGAAGGTGAGATTTTCCTTCTTCTTCTTCTTATTATTATTATTATTAATAATTTCCCCTTTTCCTATGGCATGCATGCATGATGGTGTTAACACTGAAATATGGCAGTTACGAGGACTGGGGGGTTGATGAGCTGATTGTAGAAGACTCTTGGAAGAGGCAAGTTGGGGGTGACTGATGATGGCAAATCTCTCTACATCTCAACCAATCTCCATCCTATTCCTGTTAGGTTTCTACTAGGAAGAAAACTTATATTAGTCTTGTTCATGTTGTGTAGATCTTGACTGGTACCTCTATAGAACTAGTGTGTATGGTCTGTACAAACTTTGTTTCTCTTCATTTACACCTTGTGGCAGGTTAAATGATCTTAACTTATGGTTAACAGACATTTATTTACTTGATGTTGATTGATTTTATATGTTGACAACTCACTGGTAGGACACCGAAAGCTAGTTATGACCGTCCATCCATTCAGTGTGGAGCTAGGTTGTTTTTACTCATCTATGGTGGGTCCCATGCCATGTATGCGTCAAATATAGATGATGAATCCACACATGCCACAGGCACGAGTTGGTATGTTGTAATCATAATGTCAAAAGAAAATACAATGCTTTTGTTTTGCAAGACATGAATCCTTTGCAGGATTATAATCCCACCAGCCACGTTACTGTGAGAAAACAGAGCTGTGTTATTTCTACTTCTCATCTGTTTTTCCACTGAAATTACCAAAAAAAGGGGCAAAGGATACAAACCACGTTAGTTTTCTGCTACGGTTATAAACCATAGCTATAATTCCTACGGTTTTAATCCGTAGCTAAAAAAAATTAATGGTGTTGTAAGGGGCTCTATGGGGCCTTAAAAAATATATATGTTCTATCTAAGCCATCCATCTATTTAGAAATATTACTTTAAAGCATGAAATAAAAAATCAGCTAGATGGAAGACTCAAGTGGACCACACGGTAGGAAACATGGAGATTAAATCACATTTGCTTCCTTTGGTGTGGTCCACTTGGGCCTTCAATCTATCTAAAGTTTGGCATAATGAACTAAAATAATTTAATAAAATTAAGGGTCGGAATGGATAAACCAAATACATCATGGTGGGCCCCACGGAGCCCCTGTCAGGACCGTCCATGGTCCGTGCACGAATGGCGCCCAATTTTGGGCGCGCGCTCAAAACAGAGCCACGCCCAAAATTTCTTTCTCCCCCCACCTCTCTTTCTCTCTCCGTTCCCTAATCCCCCCCCCCTCCCCCCCCCTCTCTCTCTCTCCATTTCCCAATCCTCTCTCCCTCCCGATCTTTGCTCTCCAATGCATCTCTTGATGGGGTTTTCTCCCCAGGCTCGACCAATCGAGAGCCTCACTCGACCGGTCGAGGGTGGCACTCGACTCAAAGTCCAGCGACGAATTGATTTAATTTCTCCATGCTGCTCGACTAGTCAAGGAGTTTGCTCGACCGGTCGAGGCTCTACTCGACCAGTCGAGGACTCAGCTCGACCAGTTGAGGTTATGCAGATTCTAGTCCGATTTTGTGCGAGGTTTGGAAATTTGAGGAGGTTTTGGCACCCATGCGAAAGGGAGTTTCCTAAACTATAAATAGGAGGTACGTAGGGCTTTCTAGGTAATGCAAGAGGGTTTCATAAAGCTTTACAAGAGTTTGCTAAAGGGTTTAAGGCTATTAAAGGTGTGAGAGAGAGAAAGAAAGAGAGAGAGGAAGCTTGTGGAAGGGAGGTTATGCTCATACAGGTGATCTATTGTGCACTCGATATCTCAGCGCTTCTATGTCCTCGTAATCGGTGAGATCTCTCCGTTTTTCTTTATTCTCTTATTGTTTATCCACTCCTGCATGAGTGAAGAAGGTTTGATCCAAGCGGTGTGTGCTTGTGATCGGTTGTAACGTTCTGCTTCATAGTGGATTGTTGATCTGGACGAGGTCCCGTGGTTTTTACCTCTTTGAAGGTTTTCCACGTAAAAATCTCTTGTGTCGTGTGATTTATGCTTTGATTTATTTCATTGCTTTATTATATCCCATAATTCTGGTGTTTTGGGAGGCGAGATCCTAAGGTTTTTGTGCAAGGCCCCCAAGAAAGTGGTATCAGAGCTAAGTTCATTGAACGGAGTGAGATCAGTTCTGAATTATGGAAGGTGGCTCATCAAGGATGATCAGCCTCAATGGTTCTAACTGGACCATATGGAAGGCTAAGATGGAGGACTTACTTTATTGCAAGGACTTATATTCTCCAATTCAAGGCATATCAGCAAAGTCAAAGGATATGACAGATGATGATTGGAAGAAATTGGACCGGAAGGCGGTGGGGTTTATTAGACAATGGTTGGACGATTCCGTATTCCATCATATGTCTATAGAGACCTCAGCTGCTAGCCTATGGCTGAAACTGCAAGGGCTGTATGAGAGGAAGACAACCAACAATAAGATTTTCCTGATACGACGACTTGTGAATCTCAAGTTCAAAGATGGTGGTTCTGTGGCTGAGCACATGAATGAGGTCAACAATATTTTGAACCAACTCTCCACTATGAAGATGGTCTTGGATGATGAATTACAGGCTTTACTATTACTTAGCTCATTGCCTGATAGTTGGGAGACATTGATGGTGTCTCTAAGTAACTCCGCGCCAAACGGAAAGGTATCCATGGAACAGGTAACAAGCTGTCTCTTAAATGAAGAGACATGGAGGAAGTCTCAAGGGTCTACTCAGCAAGAGGCCCTTATGACACAAGAACGGGGGAGAGGAAAGGGCAGAAAGGCCTAAGATAAATCAAGAGGCAAGTCGAGCACCAGGAAGGATGTTGAATGCCGGAATTGTGGCAAGAAGGACCACTATAAGCATGAATGTCGTAAGAATAAGAACGACAAGAAAGGAAAAGGAAAGGAGAAGGAAGATGAATCAGATTCTACTGCGGTCGCTTCTGATGGTGACAATGTAGTCATTCTTTTTGTAGATTATGATGTTTGTCTCACGGCTACGAGTCAGGACACCGACTGGGTTATAGACTTGGGAGCCTCATTTCACGCAACTCCACATGGGGACTTCTTTACAAGCTACAAGTCAGGTGACTTTGGAACCGTGAAGATGGAAAATTTTGGCGTATCGAAGATTCTAGGGGTCGGTGATATTTGTGTGAAGATCGATGTGGGCTGCACATTGATTCTCAGGGATGTAAGGCACATTCCAGACCTTCACCTCAACTTGATGTTGACAGGAAGGTTGGATGATGATGGCTATGAAAGCCGATTTGTTGGTGGGCGTTGGAAGCTCATCAAGGATTCATTGATCACAGCCAGAGGAAAGAAGTGTACACCCTTTATAAGGCAAGTGTCAGTGTGTACGAGGGTGAGTTGAACGCAGCGGAAGATTCAACTATTGACATGTGGCACAGGCGTCTAGGCCACATGAGTGAAAAAAGGCTTCAGGTACTAGCGAGGAAGCGGCTCCTTCCAGACATGACAAGTATACCTCTCAAAACCTGTATTGATTGTTTATCAGGGAAACAACATACAGTTTCATTTGTTAAATCTGCTTCTCATATTAATAAAGTGCATACATTAGATTTGGTTTATTCTGATGTTTGTGGTCCTATGAGGACAAAAACCTTGGGTAGGGCATTGTATCCAAGAATTGCCCGTTTAGGAGTGAGTTCATTCAAGTTGAAGGATCTAAAAGTGGAAGGCTTGAAAGGCATGTTCTTAAAACCAAGTTGGGTGAAATAGGAGAAGAAAGAACCCTGTTCCTGGTTTTCATGTAGTAGTAGCTGGATCCTTTGGAACCACAAGAAAAATATAGGATTCCAACCTAGCACTTTGTGAGGATTGCAGGACAACAATCTTGAAGCATCTGCCTCATGGCATACCTTCTTTTTCTTTTTCTTTTTTAAATTCATTGAACATGAGATTTACAGGTAATCGGGCTGGCCCAACAAAAAGATAAACCGGGCCATGCCAATCATGTAAAGCATCTATGCAATGTACAAAAACAGCATAAAAGGCCTAACGAGAAGAAATCCAGACGGAAATGGATGAAATCTGGCCATTTCATCAAACAGATAGCATGCCATTTCATCCAGCCATTTCAACAAACAATTAGCATGTATCAAATCTAAAAGACAAAAAAAGAGAAGAAGATATCAAACCTATGGAGAGGAGCTTCACGGCGTGTGTTTCTTCGGGTAGGAGCTTCACGGCTGCTGCAATGGAGAGAGATAGAACCAACGGCAGAGATGTTGGGGCCTTGCACAAAAACCTTAGGATCTCGCCTCCCAAAACACTAGAATTATGGGATATAATAAAGCAATGAAATAAATCAAAGCATAAACCACACGACACAAGAGATTTTTACGTGGAAAACCCTCAAAGAGGTAAAAACCACGGGACCTCGTCCAGATCAACAATCCACTATGAAGCAGAACGTTACAACCGATCACAAGCACACACTGCTTGGATCAAACCTTCTTCACTCATGCAAGAGTGGATAAATAATAAGAGAATAAAAAGAAAAACGAAGAGATCTCACCGATTACGAGGATGTAGAAGCACTGAGATATCGAGTGCACAATAGATCACCTATATGAGCATAACCTCCCTTCCATAAGCTTCCTCTCTCTCTCTTTCTCTCTCTCACACTTTTGATAGCCCTAAACCCTTTAGCAAACCCTTGCAAAGCTTTAAGAAACCCTCTTGCATTACTTAAAAAGCCCTAGGTACCTCTTATTTATAGTTTAGGAAACTCCCTTTCGCATGGGTGCAAAAACTGCCTCAAATTTCCGAATCCCGCACAAAATCGGACTAGAATTTGCGTAACCTTGACTAGTCGAGCAAAGTCCTCGACTGGTCGAGCAGCACGGAGAAATTAAATCAATTCGTCGCTAGACTTTGAGTCGAGCACCACCCTCGACCGGTCGAGTGAGGCTCTCGACCGATCGAGCCTGGGGAGAAAACCCCATCAAATCTCTCCTTTTTGACTCAGGAAAGATCCGCCTTCTTCAAGCCAGCTAGTTTCTACAAACCTCAAACATGTCCTTGAGCAATGCCTTGGTCATCATGTCTGACCTATTATCGTCCATGTGGACCTTCTCAAGCTGTAACATCTTCTGTTCCAAAGTATCTCTGATCCAGTGATACCGAATCTCTATGTGCTTCGACTTAGAGTGTTGACTTGGATTCTTGCTCAAGTGTATAGCACTTTGACTATCGCAATAGACCACGTGTTGCTCCTACTTCATGCTAAGTTCCTATAGGAACCTCTTCATCCAAAGCATCTCTTTACATGCCTCTGTGACTGCAATATACTCGGCCTCTGTCATCGACAATGCTACGGCCTTCTGTAGCTTACTTTACCAAGAAACCGCTCCCCCTGCAAACGTGAACATGAACCCCGATGTAGACTTCCTAGAGTCTATGTCGCCTGCCATATCTACATCTGTGTAGCCCTCTAACACAGGTTTTTCACCACCATAGCATAAGCTCAACCTGGATAAGCCTCTTAGATACCGCAGTATCTACTTCACCGTTGCCCAATGCTCTTTGCCAGGATTGGCAAGATACTGACTAACAACACCAACCGCATATGCTATGTCTGGGTGCGTACACACCATAGCATACATGAAACTTCCTACAGCTGACGCGTAGGGTATCTTCTGCATCTCTTCCACCTCTGCCTTCGTCTTGGGACATTGTCTGTTGCTCAATATGAAGTGACCATCCAGTGGAGTACTGACCGGCTTCGTTGCATTCATATTAGACCGTTCTAGGACTTTTTTAATATACCGCTCTTGTGACAGCCAAAGCTTCCTGCTGCTTCTGTCACGGGTTATCTCCATTCCTAGGATCTGCTTAGTTGGGCCCAAGTCTTTCATCGCGAACAACTTACTCAACTCCTGCTTCAGCCTGTCAATCTTCTTGATGTCTTTTCCCATGACGAGCATGTCATCAACGTATAACAACAGAACTAAGAAATCACCATCTGAGAACTTGCGCGTGAACACACAGTGGTCCGACTCCGTTCTGTCATACCCATGCTTCAACGTAAACGAGTTGAACTTCTTGTACCATTGTCGTGGAGCTTGTTTCAGCCCATACAAACTTGGCCTCAGCGTACACACCATATGCTCTTTGCCCTTGACTTCGAAACCCTCTGGTTGGTGTATGTAGATCTCTTCTTCCAGGTCATCATGGAGGAATGCAGTTTTAATATCTAACTGCTCTATCTCCAGATCCATGCTAGCCGTCAACCCAAGCAACATCCGTATAGATGTCATCTTCACCACTAGTGAGAATATCTCCTCGAAGTCTATACCTTTCCTCTGACCAAACCCTTTCACCACAAGTCTAGCCTTGAACCTCGTCTGTGAATTCTTCTGCTCAACTTTCTTTCTGAACACCCACTTGTTGCTCAAAGCTTTCTTACCCTTAGGCAGTTTTACTATATCATAAGTGTGATTCTTATGCAAATATTTCATCTCCTCTTGCATAGCTTTCAACCACTCCATCTTATGCTCATCAGTTAGGGCCTCAGAATAATCTTTTAGCCCTCCCCCATTAGTAAGCATAATGTACTCATGCGGCGAGTACCTCTTGGATAGCTATCTATCCCTAGATGACCTCCTCACCTGTGGCTCAACAGGTGGATCAAGTGGGGGCTGCTCCCCCGGTCCATCTTCTGTAGGAACTCCCTCGTCCTCTGCACCTTGTTGTACTCCCCCGTCATCAGGCACCACGGGAGGAATAACCGGATCCATGTCCTCTATCTCACCTAAACTAGGCTGGTTCTTCTCTGGCTTACCAATGTCTTCTATACACTGATCTTTAAAGAAAACCATGATTCTGCTCCTAACGAGCTTCTTCTCGATCGGATCCCACAATCTGTAGCCGAATTTTTCATCACCGTACCCCAAGAACACAAACTGTCTGATCTTCATATCAAGCTTGGACCTCTCGTCCTTTGGTACGTGAACGGATGCCCTACAACCAAACACCCTGAGATGACTGTACGATGGATCTTGTCTAGTCCACACAACGGGGCTGATGGAGACCTGCTTATCAAATACACTGCCGTGTGCATTGCTTCTCCCCAGAACGTCTTGGGCAACTTCGCATGGGATAACATGCATCTGATTCTCTCAACAATGGTGCGATTCATTCGCTCAGCCACACCATTATGCTGGGGGGTCTTGGGAACCGTCTGTTCATGCCGTATACCCAGGGACTTACAATACTCATGAAAGTCACCGATGTATTCACCACCATTGTCAGTGCGGATGCACTTCAATGATCTACCTGTCTCTCTCTAGACTTCATATCTCAGGGCCAAACTGTCTATGTCTACTTTCCCTAATCTTATTACCTACTAGTGCGGCGAATGCATTCATTTAATCATATCCATCCTTGCATTGCCAATCATCCATCTTGATATCCTCATTTCAGTTACACTCATCCTATGAACATGCTACTCCTTGAATGCCCAGCATTGTGTCCCATAAAGCATGGCTAGTTACACTGCAAGACAGCCATGCAGAATAGACAGTATCATGTAAACTAAACTTTTTGCAGTCACACTAACAGAAATTAAAAGAATAGCCAAGTGATTTATAAAGCACATTTGATTTTTAGATTTTTTATTGTATCTCTATTTTCCATCCAACATGAACCACCTGATTGACGGTTTGGCATTCCACCCAGGTGGGTCTATTGGGACATGTGGATGCGTGTGAGGTGGTGGGTTTTTTGAATGTGTACCATCATGTATACTAGTTTAGAAGAGAAATGCAACAAACAACAGAAAAATTCCAGCTATTGGTATGAATCAGTCTCATTTTTAAGACATTTATCTTTACACTGGCCCTAACTTTTGTACAAGTTTGACATACTAAGGATGTGGCAGGTTGGTGAGAAGAACATCAATGCATGCTATGTTGGCATTAATCGGCAGTAGGTTATGAGTTTTCTATGAAAAATGATTTTATTTATATAAATCAAAATTGATTGCATGCATCTAGCAATACATTAACTTGTTTTGTAGCAACATCTTTCCAAAAAATATACTAATGCATAGTAAATCTATACCATAAAAGGTAACCCCACTACCAAGATCATATCATGTAAAAAAATCAGGTGGGTTTGATCATCAAGTGTCATCTCACACACATTAGAATCAATGAACAACTGATAGACTGACTAAACATTCATTCATGTTCTAATATTGATGAGTCCATCAGCCATATTTTAATTAGATAGGTGATCTTTATGGTGGGACCTATCATTTTCATGGTATAGATTTTCTTCACATGTGCAATGTTGGCAATAAAAATAATGTTGCATAAGTTATCATATTACAGACTACCTAGCCGGGACGAGACTGATATTGATAGTGATGAAATAAAAATTTGAGAGAGCAAACCTTTATGCACACACCAAGCTTGCGACTGCAGATGCAGCAAATTAGCAGGTTTCTTTCCCTAGTAACAGCCTCCTGATAGAGAAGCATTAAATACAGTTAAGGACTTCACATGAGAACAACAGTGTACAAAGTAAACAACTCAGATAGGTTGTAAGCTCAGTGCATCGTGCTAGACCGTTTAGCCAACACAGAACCATGAAAGAAACATTCATATCAACAATTCTAAACAAACACATACCATGATGAGCAGCAACAATCTCGTCATGTGCATCTTTCCTGAAAGTTGAAACCCTTGAAGAAGTAGCAGCAGCAGCAGTTGCAGCAGCAAGCACAGCCTGAGCTTCTCTGTGCCTTCTCTCTTTCCTACCCTGTTTCTTTGCTTCCTTGACCTCATAGAGGAACTGTTTGGCAAGTACTGCATCGCATCTTTGTTTCCTCAGTTGCATCTAATGGCTTTTGGGAGATCATTTAATGTCTGTGTTGGCCAAACGGTGAGTTGTGTACTTTTCATTCATTTTCTGAGAGACATTTTTAGAATGCTTAATGGTTAATTACAAGAGTTTTCCTATAAAACGTATTAGTAATGGCTTCTTCTACTACCATCTGAGGACCTCAAAGGCCCAACTAACTTGAGATTTTTATATGCAGGCCGATGTATTTTTAGCCCCACAGATCAATGTTGCCACTGCAAGGTTCAATATTGAAATGGTAAAGCTTTTAACTATTTATTTTATCTTTGTTTTTTCCTGTTCTTCATAAATAGTTTGATGTCTTAGCCTCCTGTCATTACCAGCTATTTTTGTCATTATTTGTACATATGTCAATCTCATGAGTCTTACTTTTTGTAATTTTCTTACCCTTGTAGTGATTATCAGAAGCAGTGGGCCATCATTGAAAGATTACCCTTGTAGTGAGTCCAGGTACATGTTTGCTTCCCTTATGTTGGTATTTTCTTCTACCTTTCCTTGTAATGCTTTCGATTACATTTTCTTTCTCGGGGTTTGCTAATTTTTCTATTATAATCTTATATCAGACAATATAGGAAATAGTGGCGGCAGGTGGAGAAGAACAGAGTGTGTGCTATGTTAGACCGAATGGCTTTTGGGAGATCATTTAATGTCTGTTGCTGTTTCAGTCCTGTTTTGAACCTTAGATATATGTGGGACAGCATTTGATCCTCTATGCGCCATGGCGACTGATTTCGAGCTGCGAATTCAAAAGCAGCTCGAACAGTGTCCCTCTATGAAGAAGAAAAAGAAAAAAAGAAAAAGCCAAGCAAAACAAAAGCAATACCAGTCAGCAGCAACATAGTAAGCAGAAACCTTCTGTATGCACAAAAGCTGAAGAAGTTGAGCTCAATTATGAAGTTAATGTCATGGCTCCTAATACTTCAGTTTTGACATGGACATTGAGTTTTCTAATCATCCAATGGAATGGAAAGGTCCTATTTCTTTTTTCCTTCTGGGGTATAACTTCCCCATTTCATTGAAAAACATGGTATTAACTAAGTGAAAACTATGGGTTTATAGCTTCTCCCTCTTAATCACATGAATTATATCCTTGTGCTGTCACTTTTCATGTTTTTCTATGTATACATGATTGGATCTCTAGGTTTAAGGATGTTTTTTGCTGCTCTGCCATGTGTAGGATATCCAAACAAGGCAAAGGATGGGCCACACAATGAAGATCGTGTTCCTTGAAAATCAGTCCATTCAGAATATTCAGGGGAACCCCACTTAAAAACAGTTAAAACTGTGAGTTACTGCTACAGATTCTCCAACTCATGTGCAAAGTCGCCAGGGACTTGGATTGGCACCATCTTCTGACTTTTATAAACATCTTAGCCTCTTCTACTTGGGTTCCTCTTCTTATTCACTTCTATAGATATGTATTAGTTTCTCTCTGTTATAATTTGGGATTGGATTTTATTTTTTTTTTCCCCTTCATTTGGTGCATCATATGCAGATATTGGAAGGACTTCTTAAATTGCCAGAGAACAGGGAATGTGCTGACTGCAAAATCAAGTAGGTATCTTGGTTGAATTGTGATAATGAATGATCTTTTAAGAAGCTACTTGTAACTCTTTTTGCATTTACAATGTTTACATCATCAACCCTCTTTGCAATTATAATTTTTTGTTTTGTTTTTGTTTATGCCACAACATTAGTTGGGAATGCATGCTCATGATTGTATCCTCTACAGCTTGCAAGGCACTTGATATAGGAGATGTAGAGCTATTATTATAGCTCGCAAATGTTTCATGCAAATTAATCCTTGTGTCTAGTTCCTGCCCAAACTCCACCTGTTAGTTACATGCATGAAACAGGATTTGTAAAGCTGCCTCCAAATATCTGGGACAAGGTTATGATGATTCTGATGATGATATGGTTCCCACTTGTGCTCAGTTACCATTCTACAATGCCATTGAAAATGAAATATGAAACATTTTTTTTTATCATGGTTTTTGGCAATTTTCATGCTAAGAAGGTTCTTTTAGATTAAGTATATTGAGAATCTACTGGAAGCATGGTTAGATTCTCATCCAAGATGAGCTGGCACTATAGATGTCTCATATTTCATTCTTAAAAAAGTTGTCTCATATTTTTGGTCCTACTGCGTGCATATGGATGGCTCGCCTGAGATGGTACTACTGCATCTAATTTTTTTTTTTTGATGTAATGGATGATGGCTTGTGTATTGTTACTCTCAGCCAATACTTAAGAAGTTTTGTTTCACGAGCTGCACAGTATGTGCTTTGTGACCAAGATTTTTAATCACAACTTGATCTTCAAGACGTGCTAAACCTGTGTTGATATATGTTTCGGGATACATTCGTTGTGAATAAATTTGGCTCATCTTCCGTGCAGAGGTCCGCGATGGGCAAGTGTCAATGTGGGAATCTTCATCTGCATGCAGTGTTCTGGAATCCACAGAAGTCTAGGAGTACACATTTCAAAGGTGATATCCCCTATTTCCATGGTTTACTGTAGATTAAGCCCAGTTTCGCTGCAAGAAAGGTTATGGAATCTTATGTTGTATCAGTTCTGCATGTTCAAAATATTGGAACTCATCTTCAATCATTTTTCCTCTTCTTTTTTTTTGATAGTTCTTCCTTCAATTTACTGAAGCTTCTTCCAGTGAAGGGAACACCATCCTTAATGCTTGGTAACTTAGCCCCTTAGGAGCTCCTAACATTGAAATCACCCTCCTTGGTAGCTAAACCTCTTTTCAGGTCTTCTATATAGGTTATTGATTTTTGAGCTTGTACCATTTCTTGCTTCTTCCACTAGTGCCGTCAGCTACACCTATGCAATTAAAGCAAGGCCTAAATGTTGTTTAGGGAGTAAAGCTTCCATGAATGACTGATTCTCCTGGTGATAGCCGGTTTCTCGAATAGATACCCCACCTAGTTGTAGCTCTTTCTGAACTCCTGTATCAAAGTTATGATTTCAAATCCACTTTGTTCCATAGAGACTAAAATCCACTTGATTTCAAATCCGCATTGCCAAACCAGCCTTTATAGTTTGGATCAAGAGAATACTTTGGAAATGAATTCTGACTATATGGAAATTGAGTTAGCCACTGTTAGTGAAAAAACAGCTGTGAATTTGATTTTCATTTCCAAGGATTTTCTCAAAAAAAGGCAGTAGCAAAACTCTGTTTTAAACCCAATCATCATCATAATAGTCACTCACATTCAGGTTGTCTGTTGCAGTTTTGGTAATGCTGCTGAAACTTCCCATAGAATGGTGCTGGAAGCTTTCTCTGGCTCCATATCCAGATACCGAGAAATAGAGAAATCTTTGTAATATTTTCTGACCTAATAAATTTAAAACTCTGCTGATCGATGACTGTAATCATCATTGATTTACATTTACATTGGTGCACTGATCCAAGAACATCAGTTATGTGTTTCCTATGCTTTTGTGTGCATAAAGTTTTGTTTCTTTCCAGCATTGATGTTAAAATTTCATTTTCTAATGTTTAGGAGTTTGTAGGTGAGAAAATTAAGGATGAGGTATTGGCAGAAGATCAGACAGATGCCTTCAAGTTATTTCTATGCGATTTAGGAGTGTGGTCCTTCTGTTCCTTCCATGTCTTGTTACCAACTATAGAAAACATAATTTGTTTCTGCAGGATTTCATCAAAGAAAAGGTCAGGGAAGCAAAAAAAGCATAGCGGGAGGTATTTAAACTACAACACAGCTTTTAGTTTTGATTGGACAATTTACGGAACTGTTCACATTCCCAAGTTTTGAATACCAATATGGTTCCTGCCCATAGGCAAGGGATGCTCGCAAAAAGGCTGTTGAAGAAATGGATGAGGAAACGAAAGCACCTGACATATGAGAACATGAGGTTTTACAAGTTCTATCCAGTGCAGACACCAGATGCACCTGACATATCCCAAGTGAAGGTGAGGCTTCACTACTAGTGTTGTATATCCTTAAACTCTGAGGGAACTTTAAATCATGTGATTGATTCTCTCTTGTTCCTGGTGACCAAGGACTCGAGCTCCATGTTAGTTAAAAGTAGCCCTGCCATGGCTACGCGAGAGTAGGTTCTCGAATCTGATGCCCCCATACATGGCATGTGCACACAAGATCCATGACATTGATTGGGTGGGTCCTGTGTGTGTGTGTTGTGGCCTATAAGGCCATCCAATCAACAGGCCACATGCGCATCGAATGTGTAATTCCTTCTACCCATCCTTCTTTTGGTATATGGTGTCCATTTGATGGTTGGACCAGCCTGATTTTCATACTGGGGCACAAACATGGTGGACCAATTGACAGCGAAGGCCTTTAAAACATGCTAGATTGGAAAGTTTTAGGAGAGGCTTGACTAAGTGAAGTATTGTTTATTTAGAAATGTGAATGTAGGATGCGTTGTATGATTTGATTGCTATTTGTAATAAATGCATCATTTTTTTTTTCCTGATTGCATTTTATGTACTATTCTTATCAGCATTAATTGTATTAGCTTAGATGAGTTGATCAATCACAGCAGGTTCTTGCAATGGTAACAAAAATCATTGTTATAATTTTAAAAAAACTTCGCTACGGGTAATGCTATTGTTCAGAAAACCGTAGCTATTGCTAACATTGGCATATTGCTATAGCTGTACGTTTCGCTACAGAGAGTATATATCCGTAGCGAATGATGAATATTGCTACGTATTTAAACCGTAGCTATAGGTTTTGACCTTTTGTTCACACCAATTGCTGCGGTAATACCACGGGCTATACCGTATTAGTATTTAGCTACGGTTTTCATCCGTAGCTTTTTGCCCGTTATGGTAGTTCTTCCTTGCTTCTTGTGCAGAACAAGGCTGAAATGCGGCCAAGGCAGGGAAGAAGAAATGATGTGGTGTGGTTCTATTTTTCTTTTTTCCTGTGCGGTTTTGGCGTCATTCGCATTCTAGGATCTATGTTTGTTACTAGTGGGATTTTTTATTGAACCCAAGTGAACTTGACATTTGAATGCAGCAATTAGAAAAAGCATTTTGTTCAATTTAGCTGTGCACATTAAAAAAGAAAAAGAAAAGGAAAAACAACATTTAAGTCTTTAGCAAATCTTTATTTTTCACCAATTTTACACTTGAAGGTTATCTTTCTCATTTGCATGATAATGCATTTCTATGGACAGCTGCTTTGGAAAGTGGACCTTGTTTGATCAACTTGGCAGTGGAGCTTGTTTAGATGGGTATGTTTGTGGCTGTGGTAGCTACTTTCCAGAAATCTGAAAATTGTCGTTTGTACTGAACCTATAGCTTTAATATGTATTTTGATGCAATATTGAGTTTAATTCCAATCTGTAACTCTGATACCAATTAATTTCTTTTTGCTATTTTGTTTTGCAGGTTTTAGACATGGATGAATGGGAGCTAGATCGATGGATCTTATTTATTTATTTATTTTCTTTTTGAAACTATTCAATTTATTATGGCAAATATTATTCACGGCAGTTCGATGCATGTGAAAGGGCCACATAGGCATGTATTTTTTTATAGGAAAACAATCACTAGGCACAATCTACTTCCTAAGAGGAATGTGAGATCAGGTGGGCCTTGACCAAAAGGGTCAATGATAAGGTCCATCATTTTATGAGTTGGAGAGGCAGAACTCATAAAATGGGACTCACTGTGAGTAGGGCATCTATTTTGTGTCATTTCCTCTTTTTTTATTATAAACTGAATGTTTGCAATCTAATGAGCCTGTACATCTGAAACTGCTGGCAACATGAAGCTGCCATAGGCAATGGAAAAGAGAGCCTAACCGGCAAGGCATAGGGAAAAAAATAAAATCAAATCACAATTATAGATGCGTTTACAAATGCATATGCATTATGGAATTAGGAGCAAGTACATGTTGGTTAAGTTGTGATTCTGGAGCCACCAAACACACTCCCTTCAATCCAGCTATGTGCCTAAATGCTAATTGAAGTGTTAGTAAAGTTAAACCAGTCCCACATGGATCAAGACATTTGAGTTTAAACATCCTTTGCATCCAAAAATTCAAATACCACAACGTACCGCTAGAAAGGCATACAAACTGTCGGTAAATCCCGCATGAAGCGGCGGCCAGGACAACCGCCAGTAAATCCCACATGACTGCCGGTAAAGCCTTTACCGACGCAGGCTTTACCGGCTGTTATCTGACCGCAGGCAAAGGCTTTGCCGGCAGTTTTGACAGCTGGTAAAGACCAGTTTTCTTGTAGTGTGAACAAATTCTTTTGCAGCATTAGGCTGACTACCTATGACTGATTGTAGACAATCAGTTCTCAGCTGAAAAAGTTATTGATGGCATATAGAAGAGCTGGAACAGCGAGAAGGACATTGTTACGAGCTGCCTGCAAGAAACCAAATGCAGAACTTCAGAAATGTGGATTGCACAGTGGTTTAAATGATTGGTAAGAAATGTGGATTGCATTTGGAGCTCTGTTGTTGCTGAGCTCCTTCAACAACAACCTGTCCATGTTCTGCCAAGCATGAGGACTATCTATAGGGCTATCATGATATTTATGGGCTGGGATATGTGGGCAGGGGAGTTCTTCCTTATCGGCCAGAGTTGCAGCCTTGTCTGCAGGCTGAGAATGTTGTAATGAAGGTTATTACCTTCAAGAACCAGCTGGTTGACGTTGGGACTCCTTCTGCGGGGTCCGAAAATGTTTAATGGCCCGGGATTATGTAATTGATTTTCAAATAAGATGCCCCAAGAAGCAGAAAAAGTACAATAGATAATGTGCAGATGTTGTTATCAAATCTCTTGGTAAGTTTAATATCGTTTGATGAGTAAGAAACAGATTCTATAGATATTGTTTCTCCCCTTTTCACTGTATGCCATTTATGATTAATGGACGTACCCAGATGGTATTTTTTGCATTTGGGTAGGACTCGACAATAAGAAGATTGAAAAGTGTATGGGAGATCCAAGTGCTTAATCCTGTTCTTAAAGAAGAGCAAGATGCCCAAGTTGGTATCGCTTGTTATAGATTTGCTTTTCTTGGAATTTTATGATGTTTTACTGAGGATATGCTTTTGTCGCTCTCTCTCTCTCTCTCTCTCTAACATGCAAGTTGGGCCTAGGTCTAACGTACGTAATTGCAATGAAGCTAGAGAGAGGTGCTGTTTCGAAGGATATTTGTTCGGGTTTCGAGGAAACTACTGAGCCACCTGTTTGTTTGAGTGATGGTGAGCTTCAAAAATATTCTAATGTCTAGTTTTTGAAATATAGCATTTGGATGCTCAATTCAATAGAATTGTAATGTTTCAATTTAATAATATGGAAGTGGCCTAACTCAAGGAGTAACTTGGATCATTTCAAGTTCAACTTGAAAAAGTATGCAATTGCAGCTAGGGACTGGCTATCATCACGATTCATGAATTAAATTTCTTAACATTTGTTTCAATCATTTCTTTTGTGTTTAAATTTTATTTTATGTTTTATGTTTTATTTTTTTGTTTAGAAATTCCGTCCAACTAAGCATCCAAATGCACCCTAACTCTATCTTGCGATGTGGTATTCTAATTTGCAAAACAAGTCCCTAATGTAGGTATTTCTTTGTCATACAAACATGGAGACATACATATATGGATGGGTTTCCTATTCTGTCTTGCTAACACACACACGCGCGCATGTATTGGCCAACATGTTTCTATTTTGGAATTTGAAAATTTGAGCTGTTCCTTTCATTTCAAGGAGCCACAGGCGTTTTTCTTGCCACACACACTATCTCTCTTCTTTTGAGATTTGCACTTAAAGTGCAATTCATAGTACTGTTCCATAAAAAAAGATTAAAAAAAGCGTCCATATCTTTATATTGTGTTTGTGATTAGTTTGAAGATCCATTCAATTCTGCTGTTGAGTACAAGATGGCATCCTTTACATGCTTCCATGTTCTTTGATTTTTTATTTTTATTTTTCTGTTAATGAAGTATATTAAACAACATGATTTAGGTCTTCATCAAGTTGCTGATACAGTTACATCTGTTGCCAGGCTATTATCATTTTGCAGAAATATTTTAGACCAATGAAATTTTAATATGATTGAAATGGACGGACAGCTGAAGGAAGCAGAAGAGTCCGAAGTGGAAGATGCTTCAAATATGATTAAAATGGGAGGACAACTGGAAGAAGAGGAAGATGCTTCACATGTGACTAGAATGGAAGAACAAAGGGAGGAATTATACATTTCTTCAAGCTATATGTTTTCGTAAGTGCTATTAGTTCTTAACTTCTAACATCTTGATTTATGTTGAAATTTAAGCTTTCAATCCAATGAGAATAAATCCTGGTGGGTCATTGCAGGACTAAATTGTGTACAATGTGGGCAATACAGTTGATGACTGCCCTCATTTTGAAAATAGTACAAAAGGCTTGTTTGGATTTTCCAATGGGTGCCTAACCATGAAGAGATGGGATTAGATTAGTGCATTGTTTGGTAAGCCAGGGCACTTTTTCATTATTTCAGCTTTTGTTTCCAATCAAAGTATTGTATTAGCAGATATTGCTTTCCTTATTATTATTATTAGTTTTTTTTTGTAACTTTCTATGTGTTCCTAATTTATGTTGCGCATGAAGTTATTTGGAAATGTTGTATCTATTATTAGCAAGCAATACTTTTCATTTTCATTTTCTAAAATTTTGTTTGTCTTTTGCTTTTTGAACATGCATAGAATCCTTTAAGGAATTGGGAAAATACAGACCAATCTTAGACTTCTTAGTGACATTCTATCTGGTTGTAAATAGGGGCACCTTCTGTGATTTGAGGCTTCATCTCATCATCAATAATGCCAGGTTTGCTCTTTTAAGTTACTAGATAAAACCCAAGATTTCTGCACCCATATTCACTCTACAACCGTCATTACTGTCTAACTGCTGCACCCTTCATATATTCCAGATCACATAAATGATGGGTAGTCAAAATGAGTACTCAAAACCTTTAAAAACCAAAAAAAAAAAAAAAAACTGAAAAGTATCTACGCCATCTCACCTACGCCTCCTCCGCCTCTTGCGCCAGCGGCTGCTGAGCCTCCTGCGCCTGCGCCGGCTGAGCCTCCTGCGCCTGCGCCTGCTGAGCCTCCTGCGCCTGCGCGGGCTGAGCCTCCTGCGGCTGCGGCTGCTGAGCCAGCGCCTGCGCCTGCGCCTGCCGAGCCTCCTGAGCTGTATTATCCAGCGGCGGAGCCTCCTCGTCGGGGGCCACCCGTAATCTTCTTTTACAAGCTACTATCCAAACTATCATTGTCCACATGATAGTAAAGATAGTTAGCGCAGCAAAAACCCACAAGGCTATCGGCTTGGGTGGTTTCGGTTTCATGAATACGATAGTAATCACGCTACCCCCCAAGCCCAATATTACTATACCATTCCATGCCAAATCCACAATAACACCCAAAACTGCATTAAAATTTTTTTATTATATCAGCAAAAATGGCTATTGTACGAAGCTGTAATACAAATAAAATAACATTACCATTTGCCAAAGTTCTCTGACGAACTACCGGTAGCAGTTGTGCTCCGATATCATTATCCATTACTGCTGGCTGCAACGATGGAAGCGATGGCTGCAACGATGGAGGGAGAAGGAGATTAGAGAGGGAGAATGAAAAAGAACGAACGAAAGGATGGGCTTATATAGTAGTGAGAAAATGACCACTGTAGACAAAACCTTCTACCCAGCGGTTTTTATGAAGGAATACAAACTTAAGTTACCAACTTAGACTATCACGTGCGGACAGCGACTTTGAGGACGAAAATACCCTTCCTCCAGCCGAGAGTTGTACGAACGGCTCAAAAGAGATCAAAGTTACATGGCCCCACAGCTATGAATTTATTATAACCACAACGTTCATCCATATTTCGAGATCATTTCGGAGCATTATCCAAAAAAAATCATATCCAAAGATCAACTGGACCACACCACAAAGAGCAGCGGGAAAACTGATTTTCACCGTTAAAAAATTTGTAGGGCCCACCATAACATTTATTTTCCATTCAATCTATTCATAAGATCACAAAGGCCTAGATGAAGAGGAAAAAAAAATTTCATAATGATCCAAAACTTCTATAACCCTAAAAGGGTTTCAATGGTAGACGTTCAATTCCTCACTGCCTTTTACAGTGTGGTCCACTTGATAGTTAGATCTGTCTTATTTTACAACTCAAGCTTGATATGAGTTCGCAAAATAGGTGGACGGTTTGGATATAACACAGACCTGATGATGGGACCCACAAAAGGCAGTGTGGATTACAACCGCAAAAAAAATAAATAAATAAATTTTAAAAAAGAACCAGGAACTTATGGCTACCGTTTTCAATAGCTACGGATTATAACCGTAGCTATATCCGTATCCCTTGCTTTTTAGATAACCGTAGCTTAGTAATCAATCGCGGGAGCCACGATTCCACCGCAAGTCACTGTCCCGATTGGCGATCAATTCCGGATTCCGTGAGTCCACCCCCGATCTATGGCTACGGATTATAACCGTAGCTATAACCGTATCCCTATCCTTTTTTATTTTTTATTTTTATTTTTTTACATGGAGAATTTTATTCTACCTACATTTTTCTCTAACACATATTTATATAAATATGCATATATAAGCATATAAAAAAAATTATCTCTTTTTTTCATTTCTTTCTTTATTCATATAACAGGAATATCTTCTAAACCAAAATTAGTTACTTAACGTACCATATATGATTTTAGGGCCGAAAGTTGGCTGGGTTCAACCCGACCAACCTGTGACCGACCCGACATTGGGTTGGGCTTGGGAAAGATGTATCGAGTTTGGTATTGGGGTTGGGTCATACAAACACCAACCCGATAAAACTTGGGTTGAGCTCGGGTTGCCTGACCCAACACAAACCCGATTAAGATATAAGTTCCTTATAAATTAATTATAATTGAGTGCAGATCATTTGTGTTGAAGGCAAAAGAAATTTCAATGCCTCCCCTCAAGCTAACAAGATATGTTGGATTTTCCTCTCCCAAATAAATTGCTTGATACAAAATACGACTTGTAATGGAGTAGTTGTCCTATATTTTAGCTTGTTTGTTTAGAAAAAAAATGCATAGAAATGATTGTGAAGTGAAGGGAATTGACCGTGAAATGAAATGGAATCGCTAAGATTGATCGTGAAATGCATGGAAATGACCATGAAGTGAAGGGAAATGACTGTGAAATGAAACAGAATCGCTGGAATTGACCGTGAAGTGAAGCGAATTGACCGTGAAATGCGTGGAAATGACCCTGAAGTGAAGGGAATTGACCATGAAATGCTTGGAAATGACCGTGAATCAACACAGAATGGCCGAGAATGACCATGAAATGCATGGAAATGACCGTGAAGTGAAGCGAATTGACCGTAAAATGCGTGAAAATGACCGTGAAGTGAAGGGAATTGATCGTGAAATGCTTGAAAATGGCCAATGATTCCAACATTCTCTAACTTGGGATAATCATGATATTCTTCAATATGCAATGTATTATATGGTAATTCTTTAATGATCGAAATTCTACTAGATATTTTAATGGATCCTGTAAAGTATCCTGAATTATTTTGTCGATTGGAACTATCGACACTAGACCAACCAACCTAGTTATTTTCCAAGATTCCATCGGGTCGATGGTGGAAAATCCATTTGAGCTTGGCAAACATGAATTTCAGCAGGGCAAACATGAAATTGAGCGGGACAAACTGGAAATTGAGCGGGCCAAATTGGAAATTGAGGCGGGTCAAACTGGAAATTGAGCGGGACAAACCGGAAATTGAGCGGGCCAAACCAGAAATTGAGCGGGCCAAACTGAAAATTGAGTGGGCCAAACTGGAAATTGAGCGGAACAAACTGGAAATTAAGCGGGACAAACTGGAAATTGAACGGGACAAAATTGAGCAGGACAAACTGAAAATTGAGAGGGCCAAACTAGAAATTGAGCGGGACAAACTGAAAATTGAGTGGGACAAATTGAAAATTGAGCGGGACAAACTGGAAATTGAGCAGGCCAAACCAACACAATAATATTATATTAGTGAATCATTAAGCAATGAAAGCTTACCATAAAACAAAACTCGATTAAATAATAGAGGACCGAGTACTCACATTCCATAATAGATGACGATGATACAAAGCTTAAGAAAATAAAGAATAAGCAATGCGTTAAATATTTTAAATGAACAAGAAGAACTTATATGGTTTACAAATTTAGAGATACGATTTCATGTGGTGCTTGTTAAATTCACCGATGCTATCTATCATGGAATATCCATATAGTCTTCTATTTTAACAAGGGACAATTCTATCATGGCCTAGTACACTTTCCAAAAAAAATATGCGAACCTAACATTTCTACATGAGGATTTAGGTTTAAAATATGTTAAACTTACATCAATTTTCAAAGCTAGTCTCAACAAGAAGAGTCTAGGGTTGAAATTTCACCTAAATTTTCACTATTAATTATTTCTAATTGTTGGAACATACGAGAGATGTTGTTTCTGATCAACGAGATGTATTTGGGGATTCAAAATACAAAATCCTAGTCTCAATATGCTCCATTTAGAGCTGAAATATGTTCTCAAACCTTTATAAATTCACTTCTAGTTAGTGCTAATTACTAAAAGTTATGAGAAATATCATCTCTAACTAATGAGATTTCTTAGCGAATTTTCATTTTTAACTCCTAGTGCGGGTTTTAAGTTTAAGGAGTGCTTAAATTTGATCCAATGTACAATGTAATAGGTAAAGAACTGCTTACAATGCCTAAACTCGTTTCACCTACTGTCTACTGAGTGTCTTCGCAATGTCACTTCAACTAAGGAAAATTATGGGAAAATTCAAATCCTAAGTTGCAAAAACGTTCATTGGAGGTCAAGTTCAAGGAACATTCTTGTTTAATCTAATATACATCATAGTAGTTTATTTGTTCTCCCATAATTCCTAAGTTTGGTTCTAAGTTCAAACGATCATTCTAAAAGTTTTTAATGGGGACCTGGGTTTTGTTCCTAGGTTTCATGGTTATGCAGGCAATCTCCTAGAGAACTTAAAATATTGAGTCTCTATCTTCTCAAATGTCATAATTCCTATAACAAGAATATCTTCCAAACCAAAATTAGTTAATTGACGTACCATATTTGATTTCAGGGCTTGGGCAGGATGTATCGGGTTTGGTTTTGGGGGTGGGCCATACAAACACCAACCCGATAAAACTTGGGTTGGGCTCGAGTTGAGGTCTCGGGTTGCCTAACCTAACACGAACCCGATTAATATATAAGTTCCTTATAAATTAATTATAATTGAGTGCATATCATTTGTGTTGAAGGCAATGAAAATTCCAAATGGCGACTGCTTTTATTGGTCCACATCATTTTCGATGACTCCTCTCACATGTAGACTCCTACATGTCAACATCACATTAGGGGACAGCATATACATTGACTTCCCAGATGGAAATGATGGTTGTGGAAGATGTGGATAGAGAGTTTGGAAGTTGAGAGATTAGAAAAATAGAGGGTTTGGAAATTGAGCAGGCCAAACCGGAAATTGAGCAGGACAAACTGAAAATTGGGAAATTGAGCGAGACTAACTGAAAATTGAGCATCATTCAAAGCATTCCTTAGAAGATCCATAAAGTATTCTTTTGGAACACCTTCATAATTTAGTAGTGAAATTAAAGTCTTATTTAGGTATGCTTTCCTTAGCTGGTTGCTAAAAAAGGAAGACAAGTAATTTGTATCAACTCTTCACATCACATTTGCAGATAACCCATAACCGTTACATACAAGCACTAAAAGCAAACAAGGTATTGTACTATTATTCATACAACCAATTCGGGAAAAGAATACATTAAACCAATAGGGGTAATAGCTATCCTTATATAAGATGGAAATAAGAATACATCAAGCTAAAGGAGGGCTTAATCCTTACCCTTGGCCCACTCAATTTCCAATTTGGCCCACTCAATTCCCAATTTGTCCCGCTCAATTTCCAATTTGGCCCGCTGAAATTCTAGTTTGTCCCGCTCATTTCCATGTTTGCCCGCTCAATTTCCAGTTTGTCCCGCTCAATTTTCAGTTTGGCCTGTTCAATTTCCAGTTTGGCCTGCTCATTTCCATGTTTGCCTGCTCAATTTCCAGTTTGGCCCGCTCATTCTGAGCTTAGCACAATAGCCCGTAATGATGTGTTCTTGTCGTGGGTCCCATCATGTTCTGATTTTTTGTTTCTTATACAAAATTTCAAGATTTTCAAGGTCCCATCATGTTTAGATTTTTAAAATAACCCTTAGTTCAAAGATTTTCAAGGTCATTTCTATGCATGTCACGATCAATCCTGGCGATTCCGTTTCTCATTTCACTGTAGAATGGGAAGTCAATGTATATATTGTCCCCAAATGTGATATTGATATAAGGAGCTTATATATTAGTCGAGTTGGTGTTGGGTCAGGCAACCCGAGACCTTAACCCGAGCCAAACCCAAGTTTTATCGGGTTGGGGTTTGTATGGCCTAACCGTAAGACCAACTCCCATAACATCCTGTCCAAGTCCAACCTAATGTCGGGTCGATCACATTTTGGTCGGGTTGAACCGGCCCAACTTTCAGCCATAAAATCATTTATGATACGTCAAGTAATTAATTTTGGTTTAGAAGATATTCTTGTTATATGATTAAAGAAATAAATGAAGATAAAAGAGATAAAAATTTTATTTATATGCTTATATATACATATTTATATAAATATGTGTAAGTGGAATAAAATTCTCCATGTAAAAAAAATGGATACGGATATCACTACGGTTTTAATCCGTAGATATAGACAATCCTCACCTTGGCGATCAATCGCGGATCCTGCGATTCCACTGCAAGTCGTTGTGACGATCGGCGATCAATCGCGGATTCCGCGATTCCACCCCAACTTGTTAGGTTCAACGATCTATGACTACGGATTATAACCGTAGCTATAACAGTATCCCAAATTTTTTTTTCCTTTTACATGGAGAATTTTATTCTCTTACACATATCAATTTGAATGCAAGTTTTTTCTAACAAATATCTATAAAAAATAAATCCTATCGGCCCTCAAACTAATCCATCCATCATGAAGGAAAGAAAATTAAACAAGAGAAACCAACTTCCTGACTCCAAAAACCCACTCAGCCACTTCCTCTATATACGACCGCATGGGCTTGGATATGTGTATGGTTGTATGAAACCCTCCCATACTATGGTTGTTTGCATAAACCCAACAATAAGGCTGTCAATTGGATATGTGGGACCAAGTCCAATCAATGGAATTTGATTGGATACGTGGGCCTCAAATTGGACCTTAATTTGCTTAAAGCACCACAAACATACACTGCTCAAAAACTGAAAAGCCAATTGCCTTCCATGGTTCTCCTCAACATAAAGGAAAAGACGTATGATATGCAAAATGGAGTGCCAAAATAACTTCTTTTAGTACCAACAGGGGCAATGTGAAAATAATAGGAGCAGAAGTAAAAGGTATATGGCACAAATTGTTAGGGAAATGATAGTTGGGTCACTTGGCAAAAATTCAGCCAAGATATCACTGTTCTCACTTTTTGTAGTATATGGCATGTCCTTGGACACTTGTTGAGAATCTTGACAGGGCATTCAAAAATATCACCCGGTCAGCTCAATTCGCCCAGAAAATCTCGATTGAAGACTCAATCAGGTTTTGAGTTGACTGGACTTGTCAAGTCACGAATCAGGTTTCAAGTTTTCAAACATTGTTATTTAAATAGAGAGGTCTAAGTTAAAATCAGCCATTTGTAGGAAGAATGGTAATTACATGAGCCCAAGTATAGATAGTTAGGGGATACGAGGCAAGATTAAAAGAAGATAGAAGAAAATGTCGGATGAAGAAACATACCTCTTCATCAGACGTACCAGGTTTGCCCTCCACCCTCATAGCAAGCTCGACCTGCGATGTCATACAGGCGACAAAGTTTCAAAAAAATGCAGTCATGAGAATGATGATTGTCTTGATGCAGGATCGAAAAATAGAGGAATTTAGATTTATTTTTTCCCTTGTCAGAACTTCCATTCATGAAAATGTTACAAACCTGCAACCGCCATCGAAAGACGCAGTTTGGGTTATTGATCTTGATAATTATCCATGACTGTACGAACTTATCCCATGCATCATAATAAGCTTCGAGTTTTTTGTTTATGATCTCCAGCTAGAATATGAATTATGATATGAGTAAAAACCAAACTGATTAATTAACAATAAACATGCATAAAAGCCAAATTGATTAACTAACAATAAACATGCATTTGACAAAAATACACTAACCAAGCACATGCAATATAAAATAGATGTGAGTGCTGGATCCCTTTAAGGGCTAACCTATGGGTCAACTGCGTTGACGACTTCGCTTGGTAGAGGTTTGAAACCAAGCATACAAACTTCGAACAATACGACCTAAAAAACTACAACACAATCAAAATACTGAACATTGATCATCGTATATACCATACACAACCATCAAAAGGTTATTTTGGGTGTGCTTGAGTGCACTCCCAAATTAACGGTTGGCAGGGCTTCTATGACAGACGTGTAAGTGTTGGGTGGGGCGGCAGAGAAAACAGAACAACATTATGAGGGACATGTTTTCATGATTTTTCAGTTATTTGCATCTGGAGAACTTGTAGCATGGGGAAATTTTGGAAAGTAGAAATTGAGCAGGCCAAACTGGAAATTGAGCGGGACAAACTGAAAATTGAGCGGGCCAAACTAGAATTTCAGCGGGCCAAGCTGGAAATTGAGTAGGACAAACTGGAAATTGAGCGGGCCTAATTGGAAATTGAGCGGGCCTAACTGAAAATTGAGTGGGACAAACTGGAAATTGAGCGAGCCAAACTGAAAATTGAGAAATTGAGCAGGACAAACTGAAAATTAAGCATCATTCAAAGTATTCCTCAGAAGATCCATAAAGTATTCTTTTGGGACACCTCCATAGTTTAGTAGTGAAATTAAAGTCTTATTTAGGTACGTTTTCCTTGGCTAGTTGCTATAAAAAGGAAGACAAGTAATTTGGATCAACTCTTCACATCACATTTGTAGATAACCCATAACCGTTACATACAAGCACTAAAAGCAAACAAGGTATTGTACTATTATTCACACAACCAATTCGAAGATGGAGAACCCCTACTTCTCACCTTAATAAAATTTCAAATACTCCCAACAAGGATGGAATTTATTCATAGAAGGATTGAAATTCCTCCTACAACATATGATGTATAATCCTAAGAAAAGGGCGGAAACAACACTGGCAAATGAGCTGAGGAGTCTTATTAGGACATGGGAGATCGTCAATGCATATAAAATAATCCTCCACGGGTAATGCTACAACCAATTCACTACACAATTAACAAAGAAGTGGTCACAGATTTATTGATGAACCAATAGGGTTGGTTTATAATGGAGTATCCCAATATTATTCTGATTTTCCATCCGAAAAGATTTGAATCAGAAAAGGTTAGATGTTTGGTCTCTCCAAGACATCCAGCACCAAATTGAGAGACCATTCAGAACTGGTTTCTCAGCAATCAGGAGATATTCTTGGCATTCTGGAGGCATGCAGCCCCAAGAGGATAAGCTAGGATGTTCATTTCAGGAACATTTTCATAAAAATTGAGTAATTTGGTAGATATAACCTGGGTTGTTGGAAACTTATATTAGGCGCATCCCCTATAACTGATGAAGAATCTTTAATATACCCTGGCCCTATAAATGCGGGATCCACCTTAGGTGGCCTAAATAGTTCACATTTTGGCTTTATTGTGCATAGAACATCCCCACAATGTTCTATGTCTTCTATTACAAGTTTTATGTGTTTATATCGAAGAGCCATTGTTTTATGTTATGTTTGCAGCTTTTCAACTTTTCATTGTTTTATGTTCAATTGCCAGCAGTTACACCATCCAGGCATTGTAATGCCTGGTAATTGAAATATCCGATGCATCTAGATGCCCCCAATTCAAATGATCCTGAAGCAATCTCACATAGTTTTGTTTCTTAAAATTCTAAAGACTTACCTTTATAATTGGTAAAATTGGAGAAGCTATATTGGTGGGTATTTTGAAAGTGGCTTATTTCCCAGGGTATTCATCATGTCAAAGCACAATTCTAACGTACCTAAAAAAATGCTATGACCAGTCTGATATTTGCCATGTTTCAAGACTTGCACATTTGTGTAAGGACAATGGATTTTCAATCTTTTAGAGTTTATTAACTACTCCCAAGAGCAGTTGAAGTTGGCAAAGCTAACCCTTCTCTCCTTGTTCAGGTCTGTTCATGGCTCTGAAGGTGGATGGCCCACTCATTTTCTAGTTTGTCCCACTCAATTTCCAATTTGGTCCACTCAATTTCCAGTTTGTCCCGCTCAATTTTCAGTTTGTCCCGCTCAATTTTCAGTTTGTCTCGCTCATTTCCATGTTTGCCCACTCAATTTCCAGTTTGGCCTGCTGAAATTCTAGTTTGTCCCGCTCATTTTCATGTTTACCCACTCAATTTCCAGTTTGGCCCATTGAAATTCTAGTTTGTCCCGCTCATTTTCATGTTTACCCGCTCAATTTTCAGTTTGTCTCGCTCAATTTCTAGTTTATCCTGCTTAATTTCCAGTTTGGCCTGCTTAATTTCCAGTTTGTCCCGCTCAATTTTCAATTTGGCCCGCTCAAATTTCAGTTTGGCCCGCTCAAATTCTAGTTTGTCCCGCTCATTTTTCAGTTTGGCCCGCTCAATTTCTAGTTTATGCTTATCAATAGCCCTTGACCTTGAGTCAAAAATTGAAATACGAAAAGATTTCACATACACCAAAGTTGGTTTTTGCCTTATTTTAAAAACTTGTTTCTCCTTGTTTCAATTATTAGAGGAACAAAAAACGATCTCAAATATTTGGGGTGTGAATGCCATTTGCGGGGCCGATCGGGTTTTCTCGCTCATTTCCTAGATTGCCTTGCTTAATTTGTACGTTGCCTCGCTCAATTTCTAGCTTCCCTCGCTCAATTCCTAGGTTCCCTCACTCAATTCCTATGTTCTTTCGCTCAATTTCTAGGTTGCCCCGCACAATTCCTAGCTTCCCTCGCTCAATTCGTAGGTTGCCTCGCTCAATCCGTAGGTTCCCTCGCTCAATTCCTAGCTTCCCTCGCTCAATTCTTAGGTTGCCTCATAGGTTCCCTTGCTCAATTTCTAACGTCCCTCGCTCAATTCTTAACTTTCCTCGCTCAATTCGTAGGTTGCCTCGCTCAATCCATAGGTTCCCTCATTGAATTTCTAGCTTCCCTCGCTCAAATCCTATGTTCCCTCGCTCATTTCCTAGGTTCCCTCGCTGAATTTCTAACTTCCCTCGCTTAATTCGTAGGTTGCCTCGCTTAATTTCTAGCTTCCCTCGCTCAATTCCTAGGTTGCCTCGCTCAATTTTTAGGTTGCCGCGCTGAATTTCTAGCTTCCCTCGCTCAAATCATATGTTCCCTCGCTCAATTCGTAGGTTGCCTCGCTCAATTTCTAACTTTCCTCGCTTAATTCGCAGGTTGCCTCGCTCAATTTTTAGGTTGCCTCGCTGAATTTCTAGCTTCCCTCGCTCAAATCCTATGTTCCCTCGCTCATTTCCTAGGTTGCCTCGCTCAATTCCTAGCTTCCCTCACTCAATTCCTAGGTTACATCGCTCAATTTTTAGGTTGCCTCGCTGAATTTCTAGCTTCCCTCGCTCAAATCCTATGTTCCCTCGCTCAATTCGTAGGTTGCCTCGCTCAATTTTTAGGATGCCTCGTTGAATTTCTAGCTTCCCTCACTCACGGTCAATTCACTTCACTTCACAGTCATTTCCATGCATTTCACGGTCAATCCCGGTGATTCCGTTTTGATTCACGGTCATTTCTATTCACTCCTCAAGTATAGGGTTGTGATGTAGTAATAAACTCGGTGAGACCAAGATCGAATCCACAGGGACTGAAACTTGTACGTGATCTGAAACTGACTAGATATAGAACTAGCAAAAAGATGTAATATAAATCCAATGTAAATTGATGAATAATGGTGGAATAATTATCTAAAACTTAAGTAATTCAGAGGAAGGAAACTAGGGATTCAGAGGATCCACTTGTAGAGATCAGGGAGATCTTATGCCTGCTTCGAAAATCATGGAAATCAACTAGACTTCCTTTTGATATAGTTTTCAAGAGATGAAAGGTATATGAATTAGAATGGATTCCATCACCAAACCATGCCCAGGGGACAAAGTAAACAACAGAATTAAACTAATTACCAACCAACCAACAATGTATGAAGATCAGGAAGGGTACTATCATCCAACCATGCCCAGGAGACGATGGTGAACAACAGGGCCTCCTGACGTCATAAACATCAAAAGAGAAAAGAAATATTCAAAGCCATTGCAAACCCATTGTAATTTCAGTCACAACAGACCATTAAAGACTAAGAAAAATATTCTTTTAATAATCAACTAAATCAAATTCAGTTTACGAATTTTAAAGGCTCAAAGTAAAATCTTCCATCTCGCTACAGGCTTCACCTCTTAGCCCTAGCTAAGAGGTTTAGCCAGACATAAATAGCTTGAACTCAAATCAAATAAAAAGAAAAAGAAAACGAAAAATAAAAGAAAAATAAGAAAAGCTTCTTATCTTTTCTCTCTCATCTTCTCTCTCTGTCTTCTTTTCTTCCGTCCTCCACACGCTGCCAGCAGCTTGAATCCCTCCAAAAAAAACACCTCCGTTACAGCAGCAAAACCAGTCCCACGTGCCAGCAGAAAGCCAAGCTCCCAGCCGAGCTCTGCCTCCGTTCACGGCCTTCACGGCTGCACTCCCCTCCTCAGCTCCCTCTCTTTTCTTCCTTATATTAGAGAGGCGTCGCTGGATGGGTCGGTTGCAAGGAACCGACCGAGTTGGAGTCGGACGCGGAGTGCGTCATCTCCTTCCGCAGCACGCAATCAGCCAGCTTGGAAACTGCCTTGCGTCGGCTCATCTTTTCGGCCAACAAAACCAATCTTAAGACGTTCAGTCTTCTTGCCACGGTTCAGCACTTCCTTGGAGAGGTTTTGAACGGCTCAGATCGTCGGACCGATCCTCGTCAAATTCGCAAAACAGTCCAGAATTTTCAGTTTTTTCGGATGCAAAACAGGGAGCATAGCTATTACGCTGTGACGATGGTGGGGTCCACTGTCTATTTCAAATGAGAGATCCAAGCCGTCCACCGGCTTTCCCTCGAGAAACCAGTCGGGAATGGTCAGTTTTGCACTGATTTCGGTGTGGCCCACAGACTTAGTTGTAGGGCAGTCCATTTGTGACCATTGAAACCAACATGTGTGCGTGCATGAGTGCATAAAGCCAACATGAGTTTGGCTAAATCGAGCCCCTCTGCATGATGGACGGCTCGGATTGAGCATTTGGACCATGATGATGGCTCACTGAGATCATCCGTAGTCTCTGTTTCAGGTATGAAACAGAGTTCTGTTTTTTAAGAGATACGTCCCTGTGTTGCCATGCACTCTTAGTGCAAAAAGTGTACTATGTATACTGTATAATGATTATGAGAAATCCACACCATCCATCTTGTTCCCTATTTCATTTGACCCGTTGGGGCCGAAGTTAAAGCGTATCTGGACAGCGGGTGAGCCCCAAATCAGGATTTTATGGACTGATCTGTTAGTTCAGCCACTTTCACGAGGATCCAATGGCTGAAATTTGACGTGTACGGTTAGTTTTTGGTCCTCGAGCCATGTATAAAGTTTCGAGCCAAACAGATGATGGAAACCCAGTGATCTTGCATTCTGGCTGACTTTCAGGCCGCTTGAGCTTCAGTTTCTCGATTTTCGCGGATCCCTGACGTATAATTCCGTCGATCTTGGTTCCCTGGAGTCCGTCCCTTGCCTCGGTGATTCTGGAGCATCAAATTCATGCATTTAGCACCCCTTTTCAATCCATGCTCGTAAATACACCTTGCATCACAAACACGATTAAACTGGTGCATTAAATAGTATCATGTCCATAAATTCAGGTAATAATTGGGTCTAATATGCAATATTTGACCCTCAACAATTTCCATGCATTTCACGGTCAATTCCTTTCACTTCACGGTCATTTCCATGCATCACACGGTCAATCCCGCCGATTCCATTTCATTTCACGGTCATTTCCATGCATTTCACAGTCATTTCCCTTCATTTCACGGTCATTTCCATACATTTCATGGTCATTTCCATGCATTTCAAGGTCATTTTTCTTCATTTCACAGTCATTTCCATGCATTTCATGGTTATTTCCATGCATTTTCTGGCAATTCCCAAGACCTCAACCCAAGCCCAACCCAAGTTTTATTGAGTTGTTGTTTGTATGGCCCAACCCCAAGACCAAACCCGATACATCCTGACCAAGCCCAACCCAATGTCGGGTCGGTCACAGGTTGGGTTGAGCCCACCCAACTCTCAACCTTAAAATTATATATGGTACGTCAAGTAACTAATTTTGGTTTATAAAATATTCTTGCTATATGAATAAAGAAAGAAATGAAAAAAAAAGAGAATTTTTTTTTATATGCTCATATTTACATATTTATATAAATATGTGTTAAAAAAAATGTAGGTAGAATAAAATTCTTCATGTAAAAAAAAAATAACAAAAGAAAGTGCATAGGGATACGGTTATATCTACGGCTATGGGGGGGGGGTGTGGAATCGCGGTTTTTACTATTAATCGCCGAAAGCGACATTGACGTGCGGTGGAATCATGGGATCCACGATTGATCACCGGGCTACTGTTATGGCTACGGATTATAACCGTAGCTATATCCGTATCGCTGCCCATACACCATTACCATTCTGCTTGAATGTCTACCGTTAAAACCCTTTTAGGGGCCACACAAGTTTTGGATCATTATGAAATTTGTTTTTCCTCTTCATCCAGGTCTTTGTTACCTTATGAATAGATTGGATGGAAATTTAATGTTATGGTGGGCCCTACAAAAGTTTCAACGATGAAAATCAATTTTCCGCTGCTCCGTGTGGTGTGGCCCAGTTGATCTTTGGATATGATTTTCCTTTTTTGGATAATGCTCCGAAATGATCTCGAAATATGGATGAACGTTGTGGATATAATAAATACATAGCTTTGGGGCCATATAACTTTGATCTCTTTTAAGCCGTTCGTACAACTCTCCGTTGGAGGAGCGTCAGAGCTCGTCTTCGCAGTGAAAAGGAGGGGTAGATTCGTCCGCAAAGTCGCTGTCCGCACCTACTAGTCTAAGTTGGTAACTTAAGTTTGTATTCCTTCATAAAAACCGCTGGGTAAAAGGTTTTGTCTACAGTGGTCATTTTCTCAGCAGTAAACGGATTGGTACTCCCTCGCAATCACGGCTAGCCCGATGGCTGATCGGTGCTCTGTGGGCCCATCATGATTTATGTGTTTCATCCACGACATTCATCTATTTTTAAAAATCATTTTATGCTTGACCCAAAAATTAGAGGAATATAAATCACAGGTTGACCACACCACCAGGAAGCAATAGTGATTGGATATCTGCCATTAAAATCGTCCTAAGGCCCCACTTTACTGTTATTTGACATCCAATATGTTGATTAGGCCATACAGACCCAGATGAAGTGAAAAAAACAAATATAATCTTGATCCAAAACTTTTATGGTCCCCAAAAAGCTTTTAATGGTTGGCGTTCATTGAACATATGTTTCCTATAATGTGGTCCAATTGAGATTTAGATATAATTCATTTTTTATTTGATACCATAAAATGATATATAAAAAATAGATTGACGGCAAGGATTAAACAAATAAACCATCGTAGGGCTTACAGATCACTGACCACTAGCCAATGGCTGGTGTTAGGGGGAGCAGCCAATCCGTACAGAGGAAATCCACGTCCCGCGCGGAGGCTCCGAGCGCCACTGATGGGCCACCGTGATGTATGCACTTTATCCACACCGTCCATTCATTTTTTCAATATTATTTTAGAATAAATATCAAACAAGTGCGAAGATCCAAGCTTCAAGTGGGCCACTCGATGGTTATTAAATTTCTACCGTTGAAAATTTCTTAGGGACAACAGAAGTTTTTGATCAAGATGATATTTGTTTTTGTACTTCATCAGGTGTATATGACGGGTTGGATGGAAAATAAATGACACGGTTGGCCCTAGAAAGGTTACAACAGTGAGGGTCCGAAGCACCGTTTCTTCCTAGGGTGTGGTCCGCTCAAGACATTTATATGCCTTATTTTTGTTTTAATAAGGATGAACGGTGTGGGTTTCAGACATCAAGGTGGCTCCTCACTCCTCAGTGGCCCTCCGAGCCTCCGCTATCCCGAGCTGGGAACAGGCGTGGGTAGTGCTTAATTCGCGCCCACAAAACTCTGTACACGTGGCAAGTGACTTACTTGCTGGGCAGACCGTATTACATTACGTCCATTTTTTATCTAATGTGCAATCACATCCGCCCGCGTGGCATCCATTTCACAATCCTATCCATATGAACGGTGACTATTTAAATGACGTGGAAAACGGAAAAGCTAACAGTAGAATGTGCATCGGTATAAACTGTAGAAAATTAATGAATGGGATTGTCTCATGAATTTATATGGTGCGTATTGAGTACTGCTCGTACCAATAACTAGAGATCATGGTAGCGGCTCTGTGGGACCCACCTTTTTAAACCACTCCGTCGGTCCATTTCGACCGATCATTTTTTTATTACGGTACCCGAAAAAGAGGCAGATCCAAGTTTTGACTGGACCAGACCACATGAAATAGGATTGAACGCTTACAGTTGAAAACCTCTTGGAGCCACGGAAGTTTTGTATCAATCTGATATTTATTTTTACCCTTCATACAGGTCTGTGTGACCTAATGAACAGGTTAGATGGCAAATAAACCTAACCGTGGACTATACGTGAAGGTTTCAACGGTGGGCGTCATTGTCTCTACTGCTTCCAAGGGGTCGGTTCACTCAAGCCTTTGATGTGACTCGTTTTTTGAGCTATCCACTAAAATGATTCGTCATATTGGATGGACGGGGGTGATAAAATACATAGATCATAGTGGGCCCCATAGAGCCCTTCCCGACCCGGCCGTCTCTAGCTAGATCCTAATGTGGGAGTAGACGAGAGTAGTGCCCAATCCGCGCGTGATTTATATATCCATGTGGCAGTCCTGATCTATAAGTAATAGTTCCACGTGTCCTTTGGTGCTATGGCTCTACGAGTAGGGGTGTACACGAGTCAATCGGAGTCGAATTGGGCTCAACTCGGCTTGGCCCGGTCACCAGCCAAATCCAGCCCGAACCCGGCTCGGACCGGTCATCGGGCCAACATGTCTAGCCCGAACTTGGCCTAGTAAGCAATCAGGCGAGTTCAGGCCAGATTCAGACATTACAGTAAGTTCATGGGAAGGGCATTGACAGGTAATCTGTGTCCCATTACAAGGCCCTGGATCAACGGTTTAGATAGTTGAACTATAGACTCCGCAAAAAATCCAACTAGTCAAAACATTATAATTCCTTTTTATTTGGATGAATCTAGGTCGTTCAAGTTATACGTCTGTGAGGTGGACGAGTCACAATCACTTCAAAGATAGGCAGTGAACTATCCCAGAAAGGTAAAGGGGAAAGGGACGGGTAGGGTTTAGAATACACACACACACACACACACACACACACACACACACATCACACCACTCGACCAAGTCAGGCCGAACTGGGACCTATCCAAACTCGACCCGAACTCAGTTTCGGGCTGAAGAAAATGGCTCGTCCTGACTCGAACTCAGTTCTGGGTCGAGCTGAGTCGAGCTTTTTCGGGCCGAGTCGAGTGAGTTAACCAGGCTAGCCCGGTTCGTGTATAGCCCTATCTATGAGGTAAGGTTTGTCTGAGCTATGTCACGTATCATGTGCGTATGACCAGTGGCTACCAACATCCCTATTGATCGAATTCTATGGAGCCCATCGTGAAATGAATATTCAAAACAAATGAAAGGCATGGATAAAACACATGCAGTGGGCCCCACAGCACCAACACGGCAACACCACCATTTTGCTTTTGAATAAGAGGGGTTTTAACTCATTTTTTTATACTGAACAAGTGGTAGTGTAGGTTTATCTGAACCATTCATTTCATTGAGCCGGTAGAGATTATGAATGGGTCATCCAACTAAACTTAGGGCCTATTTAGGAGAGTGGATTTGGAACCCCCTAGATTTGCAATCCTCACCGTGTGTTTAACACCCTGGATTGTGAATGAACTTTAATCCAAAAATACCTATGCATGGTATATTTATAAGAGTTTTAATTTAATTACTAAATCAACTTTAATATCTCTAATTAGTGAGATATATAATTTTTGACACTATGGTTGTGATAAGCCCACTGAAATATATGATTTGCCTGAAAATGATGAAATTCCAAGTCTCGGATGGACCGCAAGCACAAGATCATGTCTGAGTGACTAACCAACGATTTTTAACCGTTAATTAATAGGGACAATGTTTGGACGGTGCTTGTCACGCCCCGAAATCCGGCACCTGGGTATATTCGACCCCGATTCTGTACCCGCAGGCATGACTTATGTTTTGTATGTTTACACTTCAAAATCCACACGTATATTGACAAAATGATCTCACTCATAAAATATAACAATCCAAAATTTTTATAATCGAACATTTATTTAAAGAAGAATAACATGTCCATGTTCTGACTATTCAAGATTACCATCAAACACATGTCATCATAATGTTGTCTTACTAAATGTTCATTACACTAATTTAGAAAATGGTAAAAAATAAAAATAAATAAAAGAAAATCTCTTTAAGCTCCTCCATGTGATCCCGATCCTGAAATTTTAAAATCCCAACAGGGTAAGCTGTGAAGCCTAGTAAGTAATCTCAACACAGGTTTCAAAATAACCTTATATAACATGAATAAAAGTATTAAAAGATACAATACCTATTTAGGTAAAACAACAAATGGGGAGATTTAATAAACACAAAATTTCAATGTAAATTCAAAGAAATATGAATGCATGAAATCAACATATGCTATACTCCATGATAAAAGGTGTGGTTTATTCTTTTTAACACCAGGGCCAGTTTACACCGGTTGGCCAACACCCACGCCAATACAACACCTAGCCTGGCAATGGGAACCTCTTGCATGATATGCTCACCCATCCAAAGGGCACTTAGTGAGGGACCCATTTGTACGTTAGTTGGTCAGACTACTACCCTACCGAACCTGGCAGTGGGAACCTTTTGCAATCCTAACATGCTCACCCACTCAAAGGGTACGGTAGAGGTTCCAAAAGGTACCAATTGGGTTTCTGGGACTTTCAACCCAAGGGTCTTGATCGCCCCACCTATTTACGCTTTAGGGATTTTCAACCCAGAGGACTTAATCGCCCCACCTATTTTCTGGTGTTTCATAACTATTTTAATGATGCATGATTTTAATATTGCATTAATCAAGTATTTCAAAAATCTTCAATGGTTGCTATTCTTCGATCAATCCATAATACTTTGTGTATATAATTTATCAAACTAAAAATACAATTTTCCATCAATGTAAATTGTCCTTACATGATTAAAGTTCTACAAAAAAAATAAACATGTAATGTAATATATTAGATCTTGATTAAAGTTCTACGTAAAGAAAAGAAATAATAATAATAAACATGCAACGTGCTTTATTACATCTAAGAATTTAGAAATTTATATATAAACTCAAGATTTTTGCAATAATTCTAACAACAAAGTTAAAATGTAAAAATAAAATTTTAATGTAAGATTAACAATAAGACAATATAAAACTCGAATTAAGGCATATTAAAATAATGACAACCGATGTAATAAAAAAGTTAAAAATTAAAGATCATTTTTAGGAAGCATGGTAAGTAGTTACATTAAAAAAAAAAAAAAAAAAACTAAGATGGCAAAGATTAATTATAAGTACAAAAGAACAAACAAATATATGTATATATAATATATATATATATATAAGTTTTTCTTTTATATATAATTATCAAGTGAGAGATACTCACTTTTTTATAAAAAGAAAAAGTGTATATATATATATATTTCCTTTTTCTCTTTCCTCCTTTTCTTTCTTCAATTTTCTCTTTCCTCTCTCTCTCTCTCTCTCCTGCTTGGTAGTGAGATGTCACTTACGTCTCCCCTCTTTCTCTTTTATATTATAAGGTGGGTCCCACTTTATGTTAATGCATGGGAGGTTTCACATGTGATTTTTCATCTTCACGTGTCTTGTTTTTTTTTTTTTCTTTGCTGGACGAAACGCAAGTGAGTTATGGATTTCATATATATTGAAAATTATCCAAAGTTTGGTATGAACCGCATATTTGATATGAAATATGACCCCTCACGCTAAAACTAAACCGGTAAGGTTTTATGATTTTCGAAGTTGTATAATGTGTACCGTTGGTTCGATGATCGATTGAATAGATAAGACGATCTATGATAATAACAAAAATGAATGATGAGCGGTTGGATGATTTTGTAAATGAGAAGTGTATGGTCCACTAGGTTCCTTGACAGGAGACAAAGTTTGTGTACAGATGGTTTCATGGATGGTTTAAAGTATAAGAGTTTATTGTGTGATGTACAGGGTGAAATAATATATATAAGTGTACACAGATTCTTTTAAAATATAAAATCGGAACTAACTTTCTAAGCCTAGATCACCATTGATTTGTGGGTCTAATTGTCTCGTAAGAGATATTTTCTCAAAATCGACCGATAAGAGCGTTGGGCATAACAAGATCTTCATGATGAACCATTAATGTTAGTTTTTAGATGGACCGCTTGAGAGTTATGATCCATATTTGCAATGGATGGTGACATAATGGATCTAAGTGTAGAAATTAAGGGATTTTGGTTTAAATTAGGTGAATAGGTCTTGGTATAAGTTCGGATATAAATGGGCATGTGCAAATATGGTTTTAAGAATAGTCTATGTGGATGGGCATCTACACTCTTAGATGTTTTGGATCGATGATGGACCTCGCATTTTGAAGATTTAACTTAAATGAACAAATTCCCAGTTAAGGGTTTTTAAGCGCTACGTAATGATGAATTCAAATTTGTAATTGGGTCACTGAACATGGGTGATCTCTACCGTCAGATTTTGATAAGTACCCACTGGATGGACATTTTTGGAAAATAAAATAGATGATTGGAATTCTCATATAGCCATTTACAAAATGTCCAGATGGTTAGTTTTTGAGAAAGGTCTGTACATGTGGGTATTTATCCTGGGATTACTTGGCGCCCAAATTGATCAAGTTGTAGTTGTTAGAATCTTAATTCATTGGTATGGTTTCTATAGAAAAATATAAGAATCATAATAGTCATGTCGAACTATTTGTTTGGGTCCCAAAAATGGGTGGATCTGATCATATGACATTTTGTTTGGTATGATAGAGATGTCCAAAAATCCTATAGATGGAATGTAATATATATCTAGTGATTTCAAGGTAAATGTACGGAGGGTTTTACGATCGGACAAAATATTTAAAAGATATATGTCGTTTTTAATATATACCATTTGAATTATAATTATGGTATTGGTCCTGTGATATGTATGATCACGTTTAATGAAATCTAACCTGATAATAATCTTAGTTATGAAAATTATATCATAATCTGAAAGTTAGGAATTTGGTTAAGTGGACTTATGCAATTGTCGCCCTTGATTTATATAAAAAATATTTAGAATTTAAGATTGAAAAAAATAAACAGGTGGTTAGGTTCCTTAAAATATGAATAAGTAAGTGTACGGATAGTTTATCAATTGAATGAGTGGTTAAAAAGTTATAAGGGATATATGACAATGTGATGTAGGGTTCACCCAAGGAAAGTGTTATCCTATCATAGTTACTAGTATCAAGTTTTAATATTTATAGGAGAATTCTTTTAAAAAATGAACAACCCAATAAATAAATAAATAAATTATACCACCAAAATTTACTTGGGATATTACAGTGCTAATCATCATTAGTGGGCCACATGCCCAATAGAATGATAGTGTACAGTGACACACAGTCACACCTGCAACTATTGAAATGATTTTAGGTGCAATCCAAACTCTCACCGTGGATTGCAAACCCCCTCAAAGAAGGATTATAAACCCCTGGATCTGCAACCCCCAGTTACTTTATGAGCCAAACAACCAAGGGGATTTGAAACCCCCTCCAATCCCTTCCAATCCACGGTGCCAAACGACCCCTTACATTGACCACAAATCATAACCATTCATAGTATGCCGAACAAGAATCATTAAAATCTTCTTTGTTCCATGATCGTTGTAATTCCTACTATGGCCTGTTTATGAAAATGCACGATGAACGAACGGTTCAGATCTTTATTCACATGCGCTGCATGCACAATGTAAAGAGCATGACGTGAAAATCGCATCCTTCAAGGGACACTGTATCTCATCCGTTGATTCAAGATTGCGGTATTCGACTTGTTGCAAAATATTGATTTTAATAAAAAATATTTTAATAATAAAATATAATATAATATAAAAAGTTGTTTTGAAAAACACTTTTCTACGGGTTTTTTGGGAATAGTCCCACATGGAAAAGAGAAGAGAAAAACCTGTGGTTTATATGAAGGATGTGGAGTATTATAATATTTACCTACCTAGTCCGTAGACTATGGACCTTACGTGTTCCAATGCGTAGCACTGGAACACCCGCGCGCGCTCTCACGCTCGGGCTCGGGCTCGGGCTCGGGCATAGGCACGGGCTCGGTCTCGGTCTCAGTCTCGGGCGAGGGCTCGGTGCGAGGGCATGGGCAAGTGAGGCAGTGTGGCTGTAGAGGCGCACTTTGCACTTCACACGTCCGCATTGTGTCGCAGAGGGTCGCTCCTTCGCGACCTTGAGCGAGACGTGTGCGAGTCGCGGTGCGACTAAGTGGCTATGGCGGGTGGCTGGTTAGTAGAGAGACTAAAGGACTGAGAGAGAGATCTCTCAGTATAAATAGAGGGACTGAAAAGAGCTGTTGCAGCAGAAACTGTAACAGCTGAGCCATTAGTGCAGGGTCCAGCTGTAACTGCTGCATGGTTAGCCCAACAGCTAGAAAATGGCTAGCTGTTGTCTCACAACAGTCAGCATGCAGCAGCTTGATGGTCCATGCACAACAGTCAGAAAACGGCCATAAAACGGCTAGTTTTCCAACAGCCAGAAATGGCTTAATGGAATTTAAGTCTCTGAACCATAACCCATTAGTCACCATAGCCTATAAAAGGAGGACCTGGATGGGTTTCCAAACAATCTCAACTCACTCCAGCAAACCCATACGAACTGAGACAGCCAGCCCCTCTCCACTCATATATTCTAGTGTTTCTAGCAACATAGCAAGGCTTAAACCTTAGCTTGAAGAACAGACCAGCGGTGTGGTCTAGAACGGTTCAACTGAAGATTTGAACTGACCTATGCAGAAGTTTTTTCTCTTCTTTTCTTCTTCTTTTGGGATTTTTTCCTTTATACTGTAATACTGCCAGAAAGTGTGTAATTGAGTTCCATTTAGTGGGCCTTCGTGTTTGCTGAACACAGACCCACACCAGGCTCGTCGTATCCTAGAAGCTATTTGCCTGTAACCTACCAGCATACTCAATTCACTTGAGTAGGGGCAAATAACGCTTTAAGGACAGCGTTTCAGACGTGCTTCAGCCTGTCCTAATTTTTTATTATTTTGCATTTTTCGGTTTCCACATTATACAGAAATACATTAATCTGTATAACTTCCAACAATCTTAAAGTGTTATTTTTCTGATGGAAGCCGACAGTGTTTCATCCATCAAGTTGATGAATCAGGACTTGATACGTCTTGATCGGTTCGATGGAACCAATTTTACAAGATGGCAAGACAAGCTGAAATTTCTCCTGACGGCGCTGAAGATCTATTATATATTAGATCCAAATTTGCAAGCACTACCTGAAGCATCTGACAACGACACACCTGAACAAGTAGCTGCCCGCATCAAAAGAGCCGAAGACGAACTCTTGTGTCGAGGACACATTCTGAACGCTCTCTCCGACTGCCTGTACGATCTTTACCAACAGACGTCATCAGCAAAGGAGATCTGGGCCGCTCTGGAATTCAAATACAAGGCTGAAGAAGAAGGTACCAACAAGTTTCTCATCGCCAGGTATTTTGACTTCAGAATGGTAGATAATAAACCGCTGCTGCCCCAAATCCAAGAACTGCAGCTAATAGTAAACAAAATCAAAGCGATAAAAATCGATCTTCTTAAATCCTTCCAAGTCATGACTATAATCGCTAAATTGCCACCGATGTGGAAAGACTATAGAAAGAAGTTGCTGCATAAAACCAAGGACTATACACTGGAACAAATCCAGAAACACCTCAGGATTGAGGAAGAATCCTGTAACCGCGATAGGAAAAATGATAACGGGAATACCTCGTCCAAGGTACATGCTGTAGAAAACACTAATGAAAAACATCCCGAGAAGGACGATTCCCTGAAACCTAATAAAGGGAAATTCAAGAAGAACACCTAAAAGAAGAATGGAAAGTTCAAGGACCTATGCCATGTCGGTGGAAAAACTGGGCACTATGCTCGAGTATGCCACTATTGCAAATCTAAGAAAGAGGCAAGTGCAGTAGAACAAGGCAATATCGTGGCCATGATCACTGAGGTGAATACCATCCAAGGCAAAGTTCCAGGTTGGTGGTATGATACTGCTGCTACTGTACACGTGTGCTACGACAAATCAGCCTTCAAAACCTATGAGGAATTAACCGATAGTTAAGAAGTCCAAATGGGTAATGAAGTCCGATTGAAGGTCGTCGGCAAAGGAACTGTCGAACTGATATTCACCTCTGAAAAGTGATTCTAACTAATGTACTGCACGTCCTAGACATGAGGTGAAACTTAGTTTCTGCGGATCTTCTGGGAAAACCAGGCGTACGGGTGGTATACGAGTCAGGTAAACTGATTCTATCTAAAAATGAAAATTTTGTCGGAAAGGGATATGCTTGTAACGGAATGGTTAAGTTTTCTCTAAATGAAAGTAGCACTTCTGCGTATATGGTTGAATCCGCTGGACTGTGGTATGATAGACTAGCCCATATAGGGTATAGCGCAAGTGGCTCCTAGAGGTCATGTAACACCCCATACTTTCAGTACTCGGGTGTCACCACGTAAATCCAAATTAGCTTACATATATGCAATTACCCACATAATTTACCTTACACATCACTATCCAACAACTCTCAATCTATATATCCATCTTAAACCCTTAGATTTTAGACTATGACAACTCACAACATCATAATAAGATTTAGAATCAATCTGTCCATTTGACTATCACAAGTTAAACTGTATTTAAATAAATGAAAATCTTATTTGTATAATCTTAAGTGTGATGACATCTCATCATACACCTATTTAGTACAATCGATCTGTATGAAACCAATGTAGGGATCAAAATCACAAGATCCACCATTCATCAGTTTACAACGCCCCGTAGAAAGATCTTTTCTATTCAACTCCCAAATCTCACCTAAAACATTCATTAGGACCCCTAGGGTTATCAATAATAAAATACTAGGCAATCCAATCGTTGGATTGGTTTAGTCCTAACTCCTAATGACCTACAGTGTGGCCCACATCATGAATTATATATATAGTGTGCAGACAATAATAATAATAAATATAAAAATGATATAAATACATGTATACACATAACAAAATAAATGAAATAAAATAAAATTATAAGTATTATATGGGCAGTAAGAAATCTTGAAGAGGTAGACAACTCATAGGGCCACTTTAACTGTTGACGATTGATATGGGGTAAATCTGACCACCAGAACAATTATAATCATCCGTTAAGGGTTAAGATCTGGTTGGCACGGCCCACCTGGGTCTCACCATTGACCTGAAATAGGCCAGGGTCACTATGAAGGGTTCCCAATGAGAATGGACGGTATGGATTATTATACTGACATCTCAGCGGGCCCCTACATGGTGCATGTGCACTAAGGACGTTGGTACACGAGCCACACTGGGACCAAGCACTTTTGCAAATAAGAAATATCTCCCGCCTTTCTCTCTCTGTTTTAAACCGACCTACTTCAACCCTATAAGTGGGCCACCCTGATCGCTTTCCGAGCTTTGTAAACCGTTCAAATCCTTCATGGGACCCACACGATTAAAACGGTATAGCCGTTTGACCATTTGTAAACGGACGAAGGAGATTGAACGCCACCGTCCATTTGAGCCTATAAATCACCCGACCAAGAACCTGCAGTGAGAGAGAGAGAGAGAAACCGACTTCCCCTTTGGGAAGGGCAAAGCTCGGCCATCCACGGTGAGTACGATCACAACCGTCTGTCCCTCTCTCACTGGCTATAAAAGGAGGGTATTGTAGCCCTTAAAATCTACGCCAAGAGAAAGAGAAAGAGATTGTAAGAGAAAAAGGGAGTTGGGAGGTGAGAATGTGAGAAGGTGAGATAGGCTACAACCATTCCGAGGGGAAAACATTTTTATCTTCTCCATATCTCATTTCCTGATAGCTTTTCCTTAGGTTGTTTCTCATTTTTTTCCTCCTTTGTAGCATTAACTAGTAGTGATGCACACCTGGAACCGAACGATGGCTGTAACTCGGGTCAGGGTTAGCCAAGTAATGGCTAAAATCAGACCAAGAGATAGGCTAGAAGACAACCCAGTCTCAGACCCTGATCAAGCCAATCAATGGCTGTGGAACGGTCCGAGGAAACAGTGATGATTGGGTCTCTGTTTTGAACTAGAAACTAAGCCAACCCACGGCCCTGTTCCGGGCTGAAATCCAACCCAACTGAAACCCTGTTTCAAGCAGGAACTAGGCCAATCAATGGCCTTGGTTCTGAGCTAAAACCAGGACCAAATGTTAGTTATGCAGAGCTCTGTTTTGGAACAGGAAGCGTGCTTCAAACAGGCCCATTTGGAGCTTTATTTTGAGCTCTCTGTAGAGCTTCGAAACTAGCTCGGGTTCGGGTTGGAGACCAGCCATTCAATGGTTGTGAAACAGTTAAGAAAAACAATAGGATTGGTCTCTGCTTTGGGCTGAAGACAGGCCTCATGGCGACCCTGTTCGGGAGCTGAAAACGGCCAAACAATGGTTGGGTTTCAGACAGACTACGGGCCTTGATGGCAGTGGAGAATGAAGCCTAGCAAGAGCCCTGGTTGTGTGAAGACAAGCCAAGCAATGGTTGTCTTCCCAATTGAGCAATCATGGCTCGTCAATGGTGGTGAAGATGGACTGGAACCAGCTCTTTCAGCTGCTGCCGAGTTGCATTCCAGATAAGGTTTTCATCAGGCCCTGCTTGAAGTCGATCCACGACCCAAATGGTCCCAGCTTGGGATTAAATAACGGTCAAGATCGGACCACGTTCATGCCGAAAATCAGGGCTAGGAACCACTCCAACAACATGCAGTTGGAAGACGGTTTCCACGTCTGAAGGCTGTTGGGCTGTCTGGCGTTGGGCCCTGCAAATTGCAGGTGGGCCTCACCCAAAATGACAAGCAAACCAGAATTTTTTTAAGATTGTCCACTGACTACTTGGCATCACTAAAGAGGAGTATCATCTACATAATGGAGGTGCAAGATCTGATACCCCATCAAGGGCATTGCAAAGTCACTAAAAAAAGCCTGTATGTGAAGTGCATAAGTGGTGTGCGTGCACCAGGACGTGGAAGCAGAGGACGCCGAACGCTCCTCTGCCAATCAGTTCACGTAAACTGATTTGCAAAAAGATGAGATCTCATCAGCTATGATGAGTCTGGGAAATCCGAATGGTCCACATGAAGCAGCACCTCATAAAACCCCTTGGTTTTAAATTTTACTTTAAACCGAAACTTCGGTGGGCCGCAAGGAATGAAAACAGTTTCTTCCTTTAAATTGAAATTATTCTTGCTATGGCCCACCAGAATCTTGGGTCATCGTGAAAACTCACGCCCTGAGGTTTCTTGGGATTCTACATCTTATGGACCGTTCAGATTTGACACCCATGTTTACGCAGTACCCACACGTGAAGTGAATTGGCTGTGCATGCATGCGCCAGGGAGTGAAGATACGTAAGTTCACGTAAGCCACTGCAAAATTTTGAGATCTCCCCATGGCTGATGAATCTGAAAAATCTGAATGGTCCACTTGGAGCAGAACCTCATAAAACCCCCTGGTTCCCATTTTTACGTTGAACCGAAACTTAGGTGGGCCATGGTTAATGCAAACAGTTTCTTCCCTTGAAAGTGCATTTATCTTTGCTATGGCCCACCAGAATCTTAGATCGGGATGAAAATTTACCTCCCAGGGTTTCTTGGGATTCCACATCTTATGGACCGTTCGGATTCAGAACCCATGTCACAAGTGTGAAGGAACGCACGTATATTTATATTTGCATGGTGAGTCTTACATGTGTGGGACCCACTTTTGTGCACGCTGGATACAGACCGTCCCGGGGTCTGAATGTGGTGTGCCTGGACACACATCCACACCGTCCACATAGAACTCGTGTGATACATGTATAATACACATATATATGTACGTACGTACTGTAGGTTTCAATATCAAATACATAACGGATATAGGGATACATTGTGTGATGCATATGTACTGTATACTGTGTGTACATGTATACCCCGTGAGATGTTATGTATGTGGTGTATACATTATATGGCATCGATACATACCTCGGATATATAAGGTATGCATATATATATATATATGTATATATATGCCATGTGCTACGTATGTAATGTATACATGTATACTGCATGATGCAAATATATTGTACATAATGTATACACAGATATACTATGGGATGTATATAGTGGGCAAGCTCATCTATATGGCAGTGGGCCACATATGGGGGTCCCTCCATGATATAAATGCTTATCTGCCCGTCTTGAAATGGACCCCACCAACTAGGTAACTGTATCTTGTGCCCACTTATTGGGACAAGTATTATTAGGCTTGTACCCTCCCAAATAAAACACCAAACCATCATGATTTGGGCCATTCGACCAACTAGGGCGTCCTAGAATCTTAGAACTTATTAGCTAATGCAAGGGATTTCTCTAGGAATCTGTTCAAGTGACGCAGAGACGCTAGCTTCTCGAGAGGGCTCACACCAAAGGATGCCCTACAACTTGTCTGGTGATGATTCTTCCCTTTGAGCTTTCCATCTTCTCATTAGCTTAAGTTATAGTTGTTATTTAAGTTCATAATTAATATCTCTCTTTATAATCACATGTGTTATCTAGTGAAAATTGAATTGTTGTATTATATGCTTTATGATCATCCTGTATAACTGTTCATGCTTGTGGATTGCTTATGGAACTTAAATTGGTACATTAGTGGAAAATTCCCACATATGAATGTACACCCATACTTGGGATGTAACTTGACAAGTTGTGATCGTAATGGACCTTCGACTTGGTGGTTATTGAGCGGTGGTCTAGATGGACCATTGATGTGGGCCTACCATCTAAGGTTGTTGTGTCAAATGGCTTTCAAGGATGGTCTTTTATCTCACAGTTCTGATACTCGCCCTATGTGGCCTACTTTGATATCGCCCTATGTGGCTTTGTTCTAGTATTTCCCTATATGGGTTCGATGTTTTATTCTGTGCAACCATGCGATGGTAAGCCCCATATATTGTAATGTGATTGGTCACTAGTCGATGGGGTTCCATTAAACATCCTAAGGTGGTAGTCTCATGGGCCGGGGATGGTGGCAATGGGACACTATGCCCGAGCCGTCGGCCTACGCTGGGCCATGTGCTCCCCGTAGTGACCTTTGAGCTTACCTAAATTGGCTGGTTGTAAATGGATTAATAATGACTTGGCTAATCATGCATACATGGCATATTTCGATGACTTGGATCACTCTGCCCTGCGATTACGCTGAATGTTGCGCTTATGACCAGTCATTCGATGACGATATTGACTTGGATCACTTTGCCCTGCGATTACGCTGAATGTTGCGCTTATGACCAGTCATTCGTTGATGATATTGACTCGGATTATCATGCCCTGCGATTACGCTGAATGTTGCGCTGATGACCAGTCTTATCCCTGGGTGACGACCCCAATGTCTGTCCGGATGTTTTTCCCGGGACATTGCTTGTCTGGATGTTTTACCCGGGGCACAGACCGTCTGGATGTTTTACCCGGGTCGATCATTACATTCATGCATCCATGCATCTAACAAGACGGCATTTACTCTGTTTTGGTTGTCTGTATGTTTTATACTATTTCTTACCTAATGCGGCGGTGTGTAATCTTGAGGGGAATTCACACTGAGTTGGCCACTCATCCATCAAATATAAAACCGTACAGGTAGTACAGGTGGCTTAAGTGATTTGCATGTTCAGACTTGATAAGGAGCAGGGTACGATCACCAGGAATGCTTGACTGTATGCTTGGAGGAGCTGTGTGATCTTGTGGCTTATATTTATATGCTTTCTATTATTTCTCATGTATTAGATCATGTAATTCTTTTATTTGTGGAGACAGTGATTTGTATAAGTCATTATGGGCATATTTGAATGATAATGAAATTTTCCTTATGTCGATTTGTCCACACTACGCTCATTTGCTCACTCTGATGAAAGAAAAAAATATATATACTCGAATTTGACCATCCTTTAAGGTTAACACTCGGGTTTTTGGGATAGGGTATAGTACCCTGAAGTTTATGGCTAAGAATGGTTTAATCTCATACACAGATAATGAAACCAAAAAATGTGAAGTGTGCATAAGATCCAAAATGACAAAGAAATCTTTTCCAAGTGTTGAAAGATCGTCTCAAATATTGGATCTTATGCACAGTGATATCTGTGAGTTAAACGACATTCTTACTCGTGGAGGTAAACGGTACTTCATAACCTTTATAGATGATTGCTCTAGGTATGTGTATGTGTACTTATTAAAGAGCAAAGATGAAGCATTAAATATGTTTAAAATATATAAAGCAAAAGTAGAGAATCAGCTGAATAAGAAAATAAAAATTCTCCGTAGCGATAGAGGAGGAGAATACTTCTCCAATGAATTCGATAACTTCTGTGAAGAACATGAACTGATACATCAATGTACAACGCCATACACACCTCAACAAAATGGTATAGCTGAAAGGAAGAATAGAATATTAGTAGAAATGGTCAACTCAATGCTGATAAAAGTAAAGTTACCACTAAGTCTATGGGGAGAGGCACTACTTGCAGCATGCCATATAATAAACAGAATTTCATCTAAAAAATATAAAATATCTCCATATGAAACATGGAGAGGTAGAAAACCTAACCTAGGATATCTAAAAGTGTGGGGGTGTCTTGCATATTGCAGAACCCCTGATCCAAAAAGAACTAAGTTAGAACCAAGAGCTATTAAGTGCGCCTTCGTAGGGTATGCACAAAATAGTAAAGCTTATAGACTTCTAGACATAGAGTCTAATACAATAATAGAATCAAGAGATGTTGAGTTCTTTGAAAACTCACTATCCTTGGAGTCAAAGGATAATGAAATCCAAATTCCTAATAGAGAACCAGATAACAGAGCTCCACAGATGGTGGAAGCTCCTATTGAGCCTCGTAGAAGTCAAAGGACAAGAATAGAGAAGAGTCTAGGAGATGACTATATAGACTCACAACGTGTCATTTTCCATCTTGTAGAAGGAGATAGAGAAAATGTTATAAGAAAAATACATATAGTAATGACTATAGAAGATGATCCTAAAACATATAAAGAGGCCATATCCTCTAGAGACTCAGCTTTCTGGAAAGAAGCTATAAACGATGAAATGGAATCTATACTATTAAATCTAACATGGGAACTAGTTAACTTACCTCCAAGTACTAGACCCATAGGTTGTAAGTGGGTATTTATGAAGAAATATCACACTGATTGGACTATCCAAACCTTTAAAGCTCGACTAGTAGCTAAGGGTTTCAGACAAAAAGAAGAGATAGATTACTTTGACACATGAGATAGATTACTTTGACACATACTCTTCTATACCTAGGATAACATCCATTAGGATATTATTTGCGCTAGCTTTCATACATCATTTTCACATCCACCAAATGGATGTAAAGACTGCATTCCTGAATGGTGACCTCAACGAGGAGGTATATATGGAACAACCTGAAGGATTCGTTCTACTAGAAAATGAAAACACAGTATGTAAATTAGTCAAATCATTGTATGGATTAAAACAAGCACCAAAACAGTGGCATGAGAAGTTTGATTCCAAAATACTTTCTCATGGTTTCATGCATAATGTAGCTGACAAATGCATATATTCTAAAGTAGATGGTAGTTACATCGTTATTATTTGTCTGTATGTTGATGACATGTTAATAATAAGTAATAAAATGGAAGGTGTAACTGAAACAAAAAGATTTCTATCTTTCATATTTAAAATGAAGGATCTTGGACAAGTTAATACCATTCTTGGTATCAAAGTTAAAAAACATTGTGGGGGTTATGCTTTGTGTCAATCTCATTATATTGAGAAGATACTAAACAAGTTTAACCATCTAAATATAAAAGAAGCAAAGACCCCATTTGATCCAGGTATCAAGCTAAAAAAAAATACTGGAAGAATAGTTGCACAATTAGAATATGCAAGTGTTATAGGGAGTCTTATGTATGTTATACAATACACTAGACCTGATATCGCATATGCTGTAAGTAAACTTAGTAGGTTTACTAGTAACCCCAGTACTGAACACTGGAATGCAATAAGTAGAGTCCTTAGTTACTTAAAAGCAACTAAAGACTTAGGACTATTCTATTCAGAGTTTCCTGCCGTATTGGAAGGATATACTGATGCGAGCTGGATATCGAGTGCAGGGGACAACAAGTCTACTACAGGGTGGGTATTCACCCTAGGAGGTGCAGCTGTATCTTGGGGATCCAAGAAACGGACTTACATAACGCATTCGACTATGGAGTCTGAATTTATAGCCCTGACTGCAACAGGCAAAGAGGCTGAGTGGCTAAGGGATCTTCTATTAGAAATTTCTTTCTGTGTAAAGCCTATATCGGCTGTGTCACTACATTGTGATAGTGAAGTCACATTAGCTAGAGCCTATAGCGGGACTTATAATGGTAAGTCTAGACATATTAGTCTTAGACATGATTATGTCAGACAATTGATTCAAGATGGAATCATTGTTATTTCTTATGTGAAATCAAGCAATAACCTGGCAGATCCTTTCACTAAACTTCCACCGAGAGATGTAGTAAAGGGTACATCTAGAGGGATGGGGTTGAAACTCTTCAACCAAAGTTCCACCAGTGATGGTAACCCAACCTAAAGTCAGAAAATCTCTAATTTTGGGTTTAATAGGTAAGAACAAGTCACTGATATGTAGAAAGTTTTTCAGCACTAAAATTATAAAACCTCATCCATAATAGATAAGTGTTGAGCGTTACGATAGAGAGTTGAGTTTTAGAACTCTTAATGAAATCCAGTCTATAAGGAAAAGTATCTTATAGTAACGGAGATACTGGAATGATTTCAGCTATATGAACGTAGAGATGGTGCCGTCTCTCATTAGAGTTAGGAGTTTTTCTCTCGGGATCGTTCATAAATTAGGATAAACACATGACCATTAATTGTACTGAGCAAGATTGTGGGAACTCTAACAAACACATAGCGAATATGTGTGTGGTATTTTCAATTCTGTTATCTAGGAATAACTGGTTCAAAGCTACGGCTACCAGTCATTTTGACAGAGTTTTGAAATACTTACACTAAGGAAAGATTAAAATCGAAAGATATCTTTCTTTATGCGTATAAGCAAATTATTCTGACAATATTGTTTAACCGAGAAAATATTTTTATAAAAATCAAGTGGGGGATTGTTGCAAAATATTGATTTTAATAAAAAATATTTTAATAATAAAATATAATATAATATAAAAAGTTGTTTTGAAAAACACTTTTCTACGGGTTTTTTGGGAATAGTCTCACATGAAAAAGAGAAGAGAAAAACCTATGGTTTATATGAAGGATGTGGAGTATTATAATATTTACCTACCTAGTCTGTGGACTATGGACCTTGCGTGTTCCAGTACGTAGCACTGGAACACCCGCACGCGCGCTCGCGCTAGGGCTCGGGCACGGGCTCGGTCTCGATCTCGGACTCGGACTCGGTCTCGGTCTCGGTTTCGGTCTCGGTCACCGGCTCGGGCTCGGGCTCGGTGCGAGGGCGTGGGCATGTGAGGCAGTGTGGCTGTAGAGGCGCACTTTACACTTCGCACGTCCGCATCGTGTCGCAGAGAGTCGCTCCTTCGCGACCTTGAGCGAGACGTGTGCGAGTCGCGGTGCGACTAAGTGGCTATGGCGGGTGGCTGGTTAGTAGAGAGACTAAAGGACTGAGAGAGAGATCTCTCAGTATAAATAGAGGGACTGAAAAGAGCTGTTGCAGCAGAAACTGTAACAGCTGAGCCATTAGTGCAGGGTCCAGCTGTAACTGCTGCGTGGGTAGCCCAACAGCTAGAAAACGGCTAGCTGTTGTCTCACAACGGTCAGCATGCAGCAGCTTGATGGTCCATGCACAACAGTCAGAAAACGGCCATAAAACGGCTAGTTTTCCAACAGCCAGAAATGGCTTAATGGAATTTAAGTCTCTGGACCATAACCCCCTAGTCACCATAGCCTATAAAAGGAGGACCTGGATGGGTTTCCAAACAATCTCAACTCACTCCAGCAAACCCATACGAACTGACACAGCCAGCCCCTCTCCACTCATATATTCTAATGTTTCCAGCAACATAGCAAGGCTTAAACCTTAGCTTGAAGAACAGACCAGCGGTGTGGTTTAGAACGGTTCAACTGAACCAGTAGCTGAAGATTTGAAATGACCTGTGCAGAAGCTTTTTCTCTTCTTTTCTTCTTCTTTTGAGATTTTTTCCTTTATACTGTAATACTGCCATAAAGTGTGCAATTGAGTTTCATTTAGTGGGCCTTCGTGTTTGCTGAAGCAGACCCACACCAGGCTCGTCGTATCCTATAAGCTATTTGCCTGTAATCTACTAGCATACTCAATTCACTTGAGTAGGGGCAAATAACGCTTTAAGGACAGTGTTTCGGACATGCTTCAGCCTGTCCTAATTTCTGATTATTTTGCACTTTTCGGTTTCCACATTATACAGAAATACATTAATTTGTATAACTTCCAACACGACTTTCCATTTGAACTCGGCCAGTTTGGATGTGACTGTAGATGCACGTTTGGTTAGCTACTCTACTTAGTACACGTGGGGAGATTTGTCAATCTAGGCCATCCATCTAGTGGTCTCTATCATGTACGGCTCATGTTTCCAAAAACACATCATTTTACAATATTCTCCATCACTTTTTTGGAATTTGTATGACGCTTGACCGTTAATTATTTTCATTTTCTACACACTTTGAGGGCCACGTGTCATTTGGCTAGAATCACCTAATCCATGCATGTTTCCAAATACTTTCTATCCAGGGAATGACTTGATTAATACATGTGGTTAAATGGAAGGCCCGATTAATACATGGCATTGCCACATCTACTGTGCACGAGTATGCTCGACCTTATGCGTAGATGCACCTTCAACTAATGTTATATTTGGCCTCTCGTCTAAATCACCATTCAATACTGAAAAGATTAGGTATTTATTCAGACACGGTTGAATGATCTACATCATTGCTCTGATGGCCCCCAATGTGGATGTTGGATAGCTCGATAATCTACGTGCAGGAGATGCTAACCGTTCAGCATTTGGCTCCATGAAGGTTTCAACGGTGAAAGTGATTATTGTTCCCTATGGTGTGGTCCACTTCAGCTTTGGATATGCTTTAATTTTGGGCGGTGTGGATAAAACACAATCCTGACACGATGTACCTACCTAGTGTTCAGGTCACCACACAATCCATGGCTCACCAGGTGATCCTCTGTGCATGAATTCCACACAATCTGAAACGATGCAAAATAGGATTATCAACTGGGCCACTGAAGTAGGCAAATTTAGAATCAATGGTCGTTGTGGCCTACATGAGATACCGCCTCCGCATTGTAGGGTGGCCTGATGGGCGATTCTGATCTCTAACATGTGCCTCTCTTACCTATGGATAAAAACACAATCCTGACACCATGTACCTACTTAGTGTTCGGGTCACTACACAATCCACAGCTCATCAGGTGACCCTTTGTGCATGAATTCCACGCAATCTGAAACCATGCAAAATAGGATTATCAAGTAGGCCACTGATGTAGGAAAAATTTTAAATCAATTGCCGGGGTGGCCTACATGAGATACCGCCTCCACATTGTAGGGTGGCCTTATGGGCGATTCTGATCTCTGACATGGGATTCTCTAACCTGTGCCACAAGAGTCGGGATCCTCTGTTATCAAGTCAACAGAAAATTCCTGTTACCCTAATGGTTTGGCGTCCGAAGCTGTTTTTTATTTTTTTTATTTTTTTACTGAGTGGTGACGTGGACCAATGAGAATTAGGGTATCAGGAATTCTCTGTTGACCTGATAACAGAGGATCCGGACTCGTGCCACAAATGCAATTAGCATTCCTCTTTATTAGGGTGATACAAAGGGGAGAGGAAAATCAATGCTCTGTAAGAGTGTAATGAATGATACACAAGTACTTACAAATTATAATTATTTTTCAAGTAATTCAGATTATTTTCGCAAGTTTAGATGTACCATGAACCAAATGTTAAAATTTATTTGATTATTTGAATATCTGATTGGTGGATGGTTCAAACAATTTTTTTTTTGGACCCTAATTGATAGACATTGTATTTAACAATTTTCTTGGTTTCATTTGAGTTAAGATACTCAACCCATAGCATTTTCAAGTGGCTGCGTATGAACCGTCATCGGTGTATAAGTATCAAATAACCCCCAACGACAGGGGTAATATGGTCATTGTAATCTGGTCGCAATAACTCCCAACGACAGGGGTAATCTGGTCACATCCTGAGGCCAGACAAAATGGGTATTTTGGTTATTTCTTATGCGCATGCATTTTCACTCAGACGTGCCGTTAAATGGCGAGCAGCTCTGACAAGGTCGCGGATTATGTAGTACGCCCGCCTGTTCGGAGCTCCATACTGGCGGAGGCTCCGATGGCTAATGAGTTTACACCGTGATGTATGAGTTTTATCCACACCATCCATCCACTTTTTCATATAATTACAGGTCATTATCCAAAAATAGAATACATCTAATGCTCAAAAAGACCACAAATTGGGATTAAATTTCTACTGTTGAAAATTCCTTAGAGACCACAAAAGTTTTGGATCAAGATTATATTTGATTTTTCACTTCATCCAAGCATAGATGATCATTCCAACAGGTTGGATGGAAAATAAACGACACGGTAGACCTTAAGAAGGTTTCAATGGTGGTTGTTAGTACCACTTGAGTGTTAGATCTTTCTTATTTTTGGTACATTAACTAAAATGATATGGTAAAATGGATGACGGTGTGGATAGAAGTCATACATCATGGTGGTCCCTCAGTGGCCCTTGGAGCCTCCGCCTTTCCCCAGCTACGAATAGGCTGGGGTAGTACCTAATCCGCGCACCAGCTTTTGATCGATGGAGAGGCTAACTTCCGGCCAATTGTATGGAAGATATTTTGGGGCTTTTGATCGATGGAGAGGCTAACTGCCAGTCGATCGTATGGAAGATATTTTCGAATTTGCAATGTAAGAGAGTAGGTTTTACATAGGAATAGAAATCCACTGAAAATGAAAGGGGTTTAGACTGGGGACACATCAAATCACACCATGCAAACTTCGCGCAGTAGGTTTTTCTTGCATTTGCAGGTTTGTGGTTTGGATCGGCTGGGGCCATGGTTCGATGATCCAAATTGTTGATGATGGATAGTGGTTGTGATACGCTTGCTGCATCTAAAGCTCGATATCTCTTGACCACCCATCGGGGTTTGGATTTTTCTGATTATAGTGACCACCCATACCGTCATCCACAACCCCAATACTTTAATCATGGAATCATGGGCCCACTTTGAAATCCAAACTGTAGGCATTATGATAACCAACCTGGGATGGTGTATAGACTTGATCAGCCACAACATCTCTCCCAGTAGTATGCCACTTGCTTACGAAATCAATACGGTGGAAAATCAGGTGGGCGACACTCATTCTATTAGAGTATCACTTGCACCTTGGCCACTGTGTGGCCCAAAGGATTAGTGTACATTTTCCTTCAAGGCCATATTCATGGTGAGCCTCACCATTTCCAATACAACAATATTGGCAAGAAAGGTTTAGTCACATGAGTTTTAACATTAATGTTATAGGTTCGAATTCCGATTGAGGTGAAATCCCACTATCGTCCGAATACACCCACTAGGACATATCTATAAACGGATGGTCCTGGCAAGGGATCCGTGGGCCCCATCATTATATATGTGTTTTATCTAGAGGTGGGCATCAAGTTGAGTCATACCAGATTGGGTTCAACTCGATTCAGTTCGAAATTTTCAATGCACTGACCTGAACTTGATCCGATCCGGGACTGAGTCCGAGTTATCTAACTCGATCTGATTGGAAGCATTACTAGCCTAATCCAAACCGAGTCAACTCGATTGGGGAAATCGAGTCGGATCGGGTACAGAGATCTGGAAAAAAAAAACTAGACAAAAGAAAAAAAAAAATCCAATTGATTAAACATCGCCGGATTCTTCGAAATGTCGATCGTTTAGCTAAGAAGAACAAATTGGTGAAGACTTATCAAAGAAAAGGGCATTAAAATTACAAAAAAGCAAAAAATAAAAATAAAAATGGATGATTTTACCTTGACCATGTCTATCGGGTGGATGACACAGGTGGCGTGCATTCCAGAAGCTTTGTCATTGACAAACGATTACACAGTAGGCTAGATTCCACTTGGTTTGGGTTTTTCCTCTCTCATTTCGTCGAGAGAGAGACTCAGCTGGAAGAGAGAGAAGGAGAAATGAAAAGAAGGCGCTCGCTCTCCTCTCCAAGCAAAAAGGAAGAGAGATGGGTGGGTACGGGGCCACTCGTTCGAGTAGAGAAAGAGAAGGGTTAGGGATTAGGGTTTCGTTCAGGGTGAGGGTAGTAAAAAAGTAAACATATCTTATATAGTACTCGACCGCATCGAATCGAATCGGTCTAGATTAGCCATTGATCCGAACTCGACTCGATGTACATTCGGATCTGAGTGAGCCTACTCGAACCAACCTGTCTGAGTGAGCCTACTCGAACCAACCTGACCCTGGCCTTTGGTTCGGATTCTGCCCAGCTCTAGTTTTATCCATGCAATTAGGGTGAAGCAGTGGAGACAATGATGCCCACAGTTGAAACATTAATAGGGCCCATGGTAATGTTTATTTTCTATTCAACCTGTCACAAGTTCATATATACATGGATGAAGGGAAAACATAAACATGCCCTAGTAAGCTTTCAATGGTAGGTGGTGAATCTCCACTTCATCCCATGGTGTGGTCGGCTTGAGCCTTCGATTTGCCTCTGTTTTTGTTCATGCACCCAAAATGATATGTAAAATTGGATGGATGAGGTCAAACCATGTTGACGAGTTCGGTGTGCCTTAAGAGCACCACCCTTGGGGTACACATCACCTGTGTGGTGTCCACTATGATATATTATCCAAATCCACTCCATCCCTTCACTTTGGAGGTCTTGGTAGGAATATCTAACCAATGATCAGATAGATCCAAAGCATAGGTGGGTCATACAACTTGATTTTGAGTTATTTTATTGACTCTCATCAATCCAATAGTTGGATTGATTTCAATTCGAACTCCAATGGTCAAAAGTGTTTTAGGAATTTATTTGGATGATTAGGACGCTTATTCTATGGGCTTTCACTATTAATGCCTTTATATAACATCTTTCATAATATATATTATTATCATCATTATCATCTTAACTTAAAATTGCAGTGCCTACTTCTAAATAGAATTGTCTTTACGGTAAATCAATCCTTACAAGTCATGTATTCGATTCTTAAGATAATTTTTAACTATTATGTGGGTCATACCACATGAACATCTAATTATCAACCCTTAGCATCCTGACCATTCGAATAATCTAATGGTTAGATTGACTTGTATTTAGTTATCAATAACCTTAGGGATCCTAAAGAATGTTTAGGTATGAAACCAGATAATTCGATTTGTGTTTCCAAAGGATGGGACGTGCAACGGAACGTTGTAAACCCGATGAATGATGGTTTTGATGATTTGATGTTCCATCTTAAAAGTCAATCGATGGATGGCTTGATCTATGGACGGAGATTATTTACAACAGTCAGACTTAGGCTAGATCATAAGCGATCATTTAATTAGGTTAAATTTATGTTTATACTAATTTAGGTCTTCTTGGTAACACTAGAGTATTGAAATGTATGGGGTGTTACATGTTAGTACAGTTCAACTATCTTTTCTCATGATTTAATTTCCAAAATTATATTAGCTTCTCAGATGTCTAGCATGTCAAAGTTAGTGGAAATGAACCTTTTAGTATCATTGATATTCTCCAGATCAATTCTAAAAATTAACATATCATCAACATATAAGAAAATGATGATACCAAAGTTCTCTTTGAATTTGATTTAGACACATATGTACCCACCATTAGTCTTATATTAGTGATAAATCATAACTTGATTGAATTTCTCATGTCACCATTTAGGTAACTATTTTAAACTATACAATAATTTTGTTAACTTGCATATATTTTTCTCTTGCCTTTGTTGCACAAATCCCATAGGTTGTTATATATATATATATATATATCTTCCTTTAAATCACAATCTAAGAATATAGTTTTTATATCCATTTGGTGAATAAGAATGTTTTAAATAAATGATATGATAACAAGAAGTTTGATTGTAGCTACTTTAGCCACAAAAGCATATGTATCATTTTTTTTCTTTATTTAAACCTTTATCCGCCTAGGTTTATATATATTGAATACCATTTCATCCAATCTTAAATTCTTTCTAAGGATTTACTTACAACCAGTAGGTTTTAAACCAGGAAGTAAGTCCACCAAAATTTAAATATTTTTGGATGTTACCGAGTGCATTTCGTCCCCGCTTTGCTACCTACACTTGGGTGTGCAATCTTAGGATTGTAGCAGTCATTGGTAAAAGTGAAGAAGTATCATTTACCACTTCAAGTTAGTACTACATTAACATTACATATGTTACTATGTATCAACCTTAGAAGCTTAAATTCTCTTTCCACACCCTCAATTTTATTTTATTTTTTAATAATTTTACATTTACTATAGATTTCACATTGTTTATGTGGTCATTGATGACTTTATCGATAAACTCTAGATTTGACATCCACTTTATAAATTTGAGATTCACATGTTCTAATTAATCATGTCAAATATTCATCATATCAATGATATATGCAAAAAGGACATTGTTTATTTCATTAATAATATTGAGTTTAAACATTCTATCACAAGCATATTATTTTCTAACAATAGTCCTATTATCTAACAAAACAAATTTGTTAAATTCAGACACCATTTTGAAACCATTCACTAATATTTTGTGGCATGGTCCTCATAAGATTTGAATTTGCTTCATTTTTGGAGTCATGTCTTGAAATGAGCTTTCAAAACAGTTGGCCGGAGGTAGAGTTAAGGGACGTGCATCCCCGTGAGCCCCACACTCAGGGGTCCCACCCACCTCAGTGGATCGGGGGTCTCACCTATTCCTCTCCCATTGATTACATACATATGTGGCCTACCCGACCATCGGATGGTTTTGATTTTTAGTTTAGACTTTCCACAAGTGGGGCCCATTTTCGGCAGTCTTAGACCATTTGGTCGATCCCCAATGGACCATACCCAATATATCCGATTTGAAGAATATAGCCCCTACATTTGGCCTTTCGTTTTTTTTTGTTTGTTTTTTTTCAATTGAATTTGGACATTTTCTATTTCTGTTTCAGCCGTTGATTCCCAGGCAAAAGATTAAAAGGTTACATTGTCCTGTTGAGCAGATTGTTGGAGCATGGTTCATTCAAAAGGGGACCAAACAGACCTACGGTCTCTATCACTGAAATCACGGGACCACTTGCCCACGCCAAAAGGCCGAGTATAATGTCATGCTCCATACTCTCCACTCAGAAATTATACACAAGGATTATCCACAAGCGGTTTGTTAATTTCACACGCGTGTATAAACCGTACACATCCACACTGGGGCACTTGTATCATATTGTCATAAGTATGTGAGATTGAGCTCTTCATCATGAAATCGACGGTATTTAGTTCTTCCCGCATAAAAATCGGGCATTTCCTTTCAGGTGGGCCACAACTTACAGGAAAATATATGAACGTCTACCAAAAACTAAAAAAACTGTCACCGTACTCTGCACGTTGTGGCCCACCCATAGAGTCAAACTTTATGATGTTATAGAGAAAAGATCTAAGCATTATTTCCGACCTTATGGAAAGCTCAGATCTTACATAAGAAATTCATTTTTGCACGTGCTCAAGTGTGGATGATCAATCTCGAGTGCAACTGCACCCCAAAAACGGCATAGTATGTTGCATTAAACATTGAAAGAAAAGAATTAGCAACTTGACTGCGATTGATAACCAGCGATGTGGGTGAGATCCTGATAGTAGGGCCCACCTCAATGAATTCCTTGTATATCCACGCCCACAATCTACCTTTCTAGATTATTTTAGGATATAATCCCAAAAACGAAGAAGATAAAAACTTCAGGTGGACCACACTATAGGAAACTGTGGTCACTAAACGCTTGCCATTAAAAACTTCCTACCTTCCATCATGATGTTTATTTACCATCCAACCTGTTGATAAGGTAACACAGGCATTGATTAAAGTTAAAAAACAAACAAACAAACATCAGATTAATCCAAAACTTTTGTGGCCCATAAAAGTGATGTGTTCCACCTGAAATTTGCATCCATTTCAGTTTTGGGATCATAGCCTAAAATAAGATTTAAAAACAGATGAACGGCGTGGATACACAATTCATACATCGAGGTGGGCTTGTTCCGGGGTCGTACGTACATGTCCACATGGTTCAACAGGCCTGCCTATCGAACCACATCCTGGCGACTGGCGAGGCTCACCTGGTTGGTGAATCGTCATCTAATCACAGCTGGTGTACCACACACCAGCTATATAGCTGGTATATATAGCTGATGTAGGTATGTGTCGTGCAAAGACGACCGTTGACGCTCCTCCAGCTCCGAGTTGTACGAACGGTTCAAAGGTGATCAAAGTTACATGGTCCTCAAAATAATGTATTTATTATATCCACACTGTTCATCTATTTGTCAAGATCATTTTGGACCATGAGCGAAAAAATGAATCATGTATAAAGTTCAAATGAACCACACCAAAAATAGCAGTAGGGATAGTGATTTTCACCGTTAAAACATTAGTAGGCTCACAATAATGTTTATTTTCCATCCAATCTGTTCATAATGTTACAAATAGCCGGATGAACAGGAAAAACAGATATTTTATTATCTAAAACTTCTGTGACCCCTAAAAGGGTTTCAATGGTAGACGTTCAATCTCCCACTCCTATTTGCAGCGTGGTCCATTGATCTTTAGATCTTTCTTATTTTTCGTCTCAGGGATTACAACGAGCTCGTCAAGTGGATGGACGGTTTAGATATAATACATACCTCGTGATGGCCCACATATCTTGCTGACGTGCTATATAGCTGCTGTGGGTCCACCGGCCAATCCGCTTGCATAATTAATTTTAACCCTAACTGGTGGCGGGGTTTTTTGGTAATTATAGGTGGTGCGCTGCAAAACCCGGTATACGTTAAGAAGCATTGCACGCCACGTTGCGGGGAACAATCTCAAAAAATAAAAAACGAAAAGTAAGAATGTCTGGTACATCGACAAAAGTACGCCGTACATGTATTTTTCCTGGCGTGCGATCCCATACATTTCATTCGATACCTTCTCGTGAGCATGGGGCTAAAAAATTAAAAATAAAACACTACGAATCGTCCGTGATGAATGCACGGAGAAATTTAGTGTGGTGGCTTCTCATTAGTCCACATAATCACCGACGGAAGCGGATTGGTACACCAGCGGACGTGGATTGCGTACAACCCCCGCCCGTCCCTAGCTCCGAACGGGTAGTTCTGTGGGTGGGCCCACTGTGATGTATCTGTACATCCAAACCGCCAGTCCCTTTCACAGATTATTTTAAGGCATAAAAACAAAAATGAGATACATCCAACGCTGAAGTGGACCACACCAAATAATAAACTTGGTTGCATTAAAATGCACAAAGCAGTTAAATATGAATTAAGATATTCAAAATATAAGGTTTACATCTGCTGCGTATCAAGTACAGTAGGCAGCACAAGCATCAAATAAATCCCCCCTTTGGCAACGGGACGTGGATTGCGTCCCACCCCTGCCCGTCTCCATTTGTGAAAGGGCAGGAGCTGTGAGTGGCCACCGTGATGTACGGGTCTTGTCCACACCGTCCATTCATGATCCACGTCTAAAGTGGACTACAAGATGAGAATTAAACTCTTACAGTTGGAAACTTAATTTCTTAAGACTACAGAAGTTTTGGATGGAGCTGAGATTTGTGTTTTCTCTTCATCGAGCTGTATGTAACTTTATGAATAGGTTGGATGGAAAATAAACATCACGTTGGGCCTTAGAAATGTTTCAACGGTGACGCTGCTTCCTATGGTGTGGTTCACTTGAGCCTTGTATCTACTTCATTTTTAGGCTTGTTCTTCAAAATTATACAGAAAAAATGGATGGACAGTGTGGATAATACCTATACATCACGATGGCCACTTAAAACTCTTGCCCGCTCCCAGCCGCATCCTTGCCAACGTTAGGGGTAATATGGTAATAATAACAAAAACAGGGGCATCACCTCCTGCAACCATGCTAAGTCAGACCAAAAAAAAAAACAAAAGGTATTTTTCCGTCGGTAATAAGTGGGTTTCCAATTAATGGAAGGAGCTTACCAATCGAGTGAGCTCCCAAAAATAGAAAATATTGATTTCGAAATCGGGATGCAGGGGAGGCAGTTTAAGGCTAAAAATGAAAAGCACCGTATTGAAAGGAAGCGGATTAGCACACACCAGCGATGTAGCTGGTGTATTGATGTCATCAAGTTCTTTGGGTCCCATCATGAGGTCTGTATTATATCCAAACCGTTCATCCATTTGGTGATCTCGTCGTAAGGCTACATACTAAAAATAAGACAGCTCTAAAGATAAAATGGACCACGGTGAAAAAAAGTAGTAGGAGATTAAACCTCTACCATTGAAAGTCTTTTTGGGTTCACAGAAGTTTTGGATCAATATGATATTTTTTTTCCTCTTCATCCATGTCCTTGTGACATTACGAACAGATTGGATGTAAAATAAACGTTACGGTGGAGCCTATGAATGTTTTAACGGTGAAAATCATTATCACCACTTCTATGTGTGGTGTGGTCCATTTGACCTTGGGATATGCATTTTTTTGGATCATGCACTAAAATGATCTCTAAAATTGGATGAACAGTGTGGATATAATAAGTACATCATTTTGGGGCCATGCAACTTTGATTTCCTTTGAGCCGTTCGTACAACGCGTCTGCGCTCGTCTTGTCCAGACACGTAGATACACCGAGAACGGATTGGCTACTCCACCTGCCATCATCTCCGTGGCTGATGGTCGGTGCTCTGTGGGCCCCACTATGATGTATGTGTTTCATCCATTCCGTTCACACATTTTTGCAGGTAATTTTAGCCTTGGCCCCAAAAATTAGAGGGATATAAATCTCAGGTGGACCACATCATAGGAAAACAATAGTGATTGGATACCACCATTAAAATCCTCCTAAGGCCCACTGTACTTTTTATTTGACATCCAATCTGTTGATTAGGTGATACAGACTCAGATGAAGGGAAAAACAAATATAAGCTTGATCCAAAACTTTTATTGCCCCCAAAAACTTTTTAATGATCAACGTTCATTCAACACTGTTTCTTGTAATGTGGTTCATTGATTATTAAATATACCTCATTTTTTGTATCATACAATAAAATGATCTATAACAGTATATGAACGGCATGGATGAAACAGTATACAATAAAATGATCCTATAGCTGGTGGCTGGTACACTAGCCAATCCGCGTCTGAATTGAAAATGGGCTGGAGGGGACACATCAAATCACTAACTCTGCAACGGTCGGGTGGCAGGTTTTCTTTGCGGGTTCGTGGTTTCGATCGGACGGGGCCATGGTCCAATGATCCCAGCCGTTGATGATCCAGTGGTTATAATATCCTTGATGCGTCTAAAGCTCCATATCTTTTGACCACCAATCAAAGGGTTTGGATTTTTCTGATTCCAGTAGCCGTCGGTTCCGTTACCCATATCATCAATTATTCTTATCATGTAATCATGGCCCACTTTGCAATCCAAACCGTTGACATTATGGGAACCAAACTGGGATAGTGTGCAGAAATGATCACCTACAGCATCTCCCCCACCGACATCCCACTTGCTTAAGAAATCAGTACCGTTGAAAAAACAGGTTCCACCATCAAGACCGTGGGGAAAATCAGATGGGCTACACACGTTCTGTCAGAGGATCACTTGCACGTTGGCCTCTATGTGGCCCAAATCATTAGTGTGCGGGCTTGATTTTCGTTTCAAGCCATATTCATGGTGGGCCCCACCGTTTCCATGACTACAATGTACTGCACAAGTTTCAGCATATGCCTTGCCTGCAAGGTGATGTGGCGGACCGGGTACTACACCGCCAGGACATAGCTAGAGACGGGAGATGAACGGTCCCAGCAGGAGATCCGTGGGACCCACCATTGTATACATGTTTTTATCAACGCTGTCTGTGGGACCTACCATTTTGATAAATTATTTTAGGACATGAGCTCAAAATAGAAGCCTATTAGAGGCTCAAGTGGACAATAATGTCTGACTTGGAAGGACCTTAGTCAGGCTTAGGGTCATGTTTATTACACATGGACCGTCCCACCATTCACGATTAATGTTGTGTGGAAATATCACATTTGGATTAACAGTAGAATCTGCAAAACCCACCATTCACGACTAATATTGTTTGGAAATATCACACTTTTTTATTGTATTGATGTCCATAGGTTATTTCGACCCACTGCGGTGTATGTGTTAGGTAGATAATCCCATAAATCACAGTGGCCTATCAGAGCCCCTGCCTGTGCCCAGCTTAGGACAGGTGGGGTACAATCCGTACCGATGACTTGCTACTCAACGGTGAGTTCAAGAGCATGAGGGGTGTTATTTGAGGAAACGGATTGGCTACTCCCCTGCCACTAGCCCGGTTGCTGATGGTCGGCGCTCTGTGGGCCCCACCATGATGTATGTGTTTCATCCATTCCACATTGCTGATGGTCGCCAGCACCGGCATCAACCCCTTGTACAGCGACGGAACATACACCGTACATGCATTTTCCACAACATTTTCCACAACGTACCAATAGGGAACATGTGTGAGTGATCTGAGCTTTCCATACACTACACATGTGCTAGCATGGCACGTGAGTGTGATATCTAATCCATTCATCTGAGAAAATAAAATCTGGTCGAACCAGCATGTGGGACCTAACATCAACTTGTTTAATGGTTAGGAAATCAATATAGCAGTGCCATTGATGGATTGGATTGGATTGGATCTAATATCCATCATCATGCCCCACCTATGTTTCCAGCGCAGGAACTTCCTGCGAAAGGAACGCCTTCGCAGGAAATCCGCGTCCGAACGCAGTGGGCCACACACATTTTTCCATCTTAAGAATCCCACATAAGAAAAGAATAATCTCATATGGTGGCGGAAGTTTGCCGGTGCCGGCAACTGTTCTGCGATTGCGATGGCAGCTTCCATTACTCCTAATAGGTGTGGTTCCCTGCGTTTATATAGCAGACAGGTTGCACAGAGATCGACCTTCCTACTACTCAGAATCCCACTCCCCCAGCACGTGTCTGCAAGACCCTAGTCGTCCATGTGATGGGACCCACCGTCAGAAGTTACTTCTGCCGGAAAATGAACAGGCCTATCATCAGGGGGGCCATGGAAATATTCTTCTACCACAGTTCGGAGGGTCCATCCACACGGTTGGACCTGCCCGATGGATGGATTAGATCTCATGTACGTGTGACAATGGCTAGGTGTGTAAGATGGGTTCTTTTACCAGTAAAAGCCTCAAGACCAATGAATGAAAAGCAAGTACACACGGGCTTGAGAAAATATAGAAATGAATTTTCATAATTTCAAATGGTGTTGCCCACTTGAGTTCTGATAACAGCTAATTTTTTACCCATACCATAGCTTAGAGCAGATCAACGGTTAAATCAAGCGGTGGATGTCCATCACACAGTGGGCCCCATAAAGCTCAGCCTCAGTAAAAAAGCAAATATCACTGTGGGCCTGAGGGTAGTTTGGTAATTTAGAGTTAGTGCACATGCAATGGAGTGGGATTCCGTACGTAGAATAATAATAAATGGTTGTCGTTTGTAGAAGGGTAGATTGGTAATTTTAAGTTTTTGTTATGGAAATGGTAGTTTAGTAAACTCTGTGAGGTCCACAGTGATTTATGTATTTTATCCGCTCCGTACGTACATTTTCCCTGATAATTTTAGGGCTTGAGCCCAAAAATGAAATATTTACAATGTTCAAATGAACCACACCACGGTAAACAGTTGATTTGAGGGAATACATTTTCTCACGAGGTCTTTATTCCTCACGAAGGGAGCTGTTGGATGCCCTAAATCCAACGCTCATGGTACGCTGGTTGAGTCTCTATAAGGCTCTTGAGCAGCCGAGATCAAACCACGTCCCGAAATGGTAAGATTCTCCCCGCCTTTTGCTTTTCGTGGGAACCCAAAATGGAGGTAAAAATGAAGGGTTGTGATCTGAGGGAATAGAGGGCTAGGATTGCACCGGGCTGGATGGCTAAGATGGAAAGGAGGGAGAGCACGCGGATTGCCAGCGTGTATCCGAAACCGTTTCCGTTTTCGGAAGCTGCCATGCGCAACACCTGATTGCGCTGGAGCTTGTGTCCACGTACGTGCGTCCCAACATGCGAAACTTGCAACTAGTACACAAGTTTGACGTTTTTTCTTCAAATTTAATAACTTAAAACAACCACTTACATTTATCTTAAAACAAACCATGCATTATCTAAGTACATTAAAATAATTTTTTTTTCATTTTAAAAAAAAATCGTATAAGTTGACTCATTAGCATATACAGTTTCCAAATGGAGTGAGCAATCTTGTCAAAAAAAAAAAAAAAAGAAGAAAGAAAAGAAGAAGAAGAAGAAGAAAAGAAAAAAGAAACAATGGTTCAACAAAACTATGTCAGGAGTTCAAAACCCATTTGAATTAGATATGCAAGTCTCTGTGTAACGAATACCTTATGCAAAGTTGCATATGTTTTATAATTTTACCGCAGTATCAGTCGGCATTTGAACGGTGCAGACTTGTAGGACTATTTATTTTCTTTTGGACAATTAGAGTCTTTTAGAAAATGAGGCTTTGTGTTCCATAAACAAATTTATTTCAGTTACCAAATTGCTAATTACATGATATATCTGCTTGCATCATCTTTATGTACTCATTTGTGTTGACTATCACTATATGATCATTTTCCTTGGTCTAGTTTCAACATTGTTTACAAAAGCCTCACATGTTTCAATTTGTTCCTAGCGGAAAAAAGGTAAGAATCAAAGCTTCTCTTGTTATATGGTACCATTAATATGGAATGATTTGCTTCTTTTTCAGGTCAAAGCAGCGAAGAAGCTTCTTAAGATGATCCCACAGAATATAGAAGAAGGCTTGAGGGAGTTCCTGTATTTACTGCTCAAAATTTGAAAATTGCAATAGCTACAACTGGTGGAATTAAGTGGTATGCTGTTTCAGTATTATATGTGTTTCTGTATATCATATTTGTAGCATTTGGAAAAGGACTGTGGTTATAAATCCATCTGATTTTTGCTGAAAACTGTGGTTACTGTAGAATACAGTTTTGGATCAGAAACTGTGGTTATATCAATTATGAGGTGGACCATACCATAAGAAACAGTGGTGATGATGATGATGATCTGGCTCAAAATTCTGCACTCTCATTAGCATCCATCTGAAGTCCCCCTATCTCTCGCTCTCTCTCTTTTTTTTTAGAGAACAAAATTTTTTATTAGGAAATGCAGAAGAGAAAAGAATACAAGCCTAAAAGCACCACAAGAGCCTAAAAGGGATGGGCAGCCGAGGCCGCCTTGACATAAGCCACCCACTCTGAGATGCATTCTCCCCTTCATTACCATCCATCCAAAGTCCCTCCGCAACTCAAAATCTCCACACACTCAAAACACAAGAAAACTCCCACTAGTGAAGTCAGATAACCCGAGTGTTTCTATCCCACACAACCTACCACCCACCTTTGTCATTTGCCCTCCCCTGCCACAGATCATGCTTCTCTGTTCTTCTGATTTCTCACTTTGTTTTGTTTCAAAAAAGCATATGTTGCTGAAATCAGGGTTGGTGTTTATTCATACTTAAAAATGTCCAAAGACTTGCATTCACCACAACTTAATTACAATAATATACAAAATAATAATAATACTAATGATGATGAAGGATTGGTATAGAAGAGATTGTAAGTCTCTATGGATTCTTATGGCAATTTTCACTGGTAGATTTGGGTGATTTTTCAATCAAAATACATTTTCTTTTTCATTTCAATTATGATAAAAACAATTGTAATATGGTTTTGCTGTTTCAAATCGCAATAAGATTGGATGAGCTTTCACTAAAATTTTAGCCAAAGCAGGTTCATCTTTCTCGTTGTTCAAGAAATTTTCCAAGGAATTGACATTCGATGTTTGTCAGTATTGAATCTTTCAGATTCTTGCTTTCACCAAAAAGAAAAAAGAAAAAAAGAGAGTTTTGAATTTAAATAAACTGACTCTAACACCAAAAACAGGAGTCCTTTCTGTCAGTTCAAAATGCAACCAAAATTAGATGATTGGATAGTAACACCAAAATCAGACATTTAGAGAAGTTTGTCAGTTCCTAATGTTATTGATGCTTCCCTCCAGATAAAATGCAAAGATTAACATCAGAAATGGATCATATCTAATTCTCATAGCTGTTTGGAGGTTGCAATTGGACTTACATTATTGCATTAAGGATGAGTTGACCAAGTCGAGTTTGTTCTGCTTGCGTTGGTATGCTCTTAACTTAGTTTATCTCTGGCATTCAATAAAATTTCTATCATCTTCTCAGAAAATAAAAACAGAAAGAGCCATAGAGCCATGACTTCAAAGGGGATTTTCCTTCAGTATTCTGGTCGGAAGCTGGCCATCCCTAGCTGCACCTGCTCATCAGAGAGACAGAACTGCAGAACTCATCTCGGAGAAAGAAGATATCGATCACATGTGAGAGACAATCAGACCCAACCTTCCTTACTATCCTTTCATCAAATTAGATTTTTTTTCCTCATATGTCATTGGTCTGTTGTATACTGAAAGGTGTACAAGAACAACTGATCCTCCCAAGGCATTCCAAAGCTTGAAACTCACCTTGCGGTGAAACTATGGGCTATTAAGTTCACTTCCTTGGAGAATATTCTTAAGTCCCTAACTCAACTCCTGCAAATGCTTCTAAAAGCTCAAGAAGTTGATCATTAATAGTAACTACTTGGGTAAGAGGAACAAGATCATGGCTAACCATATTCTACATTAGCACTTACAGATCCAATAGGGAATGCTCCTGTTGACAACCGATATGCATGACTAGTACATTAATACATTCTATTAGTAAGGACCATATTGATACTCTAGTAGAGCAGACAAACGGTACGCATGCACAAAGCTACAGTATGCCTGGCACATATGCACCCCAATCTAAACCATACAAAATGTAGGCCCCACTTTAGACAGACCCAGCCTCAGATCAGATTGGTTAGACAATCATAAATGCTAATTAGTTTGCATTTGCTTGCTGAATTTGGAATTTTAATTGTTTATTCTAATCTTCCATTTGATGGCCACCAATCAGAAAGAATAATGTGTTTCAATGTAAATTTCACAATACAGTCCACAATTCTTACAGCTTGTATCAAGGTGCACATTCCATTTCTACAGTGTCTACGTGCATGCATGTGAATACATATACTCCGACGGCATTTCAAATAATCCTCGTTAAGCGATAGATTTGTCCCCAACAAGGAATCTCATGCTATTTTCAAATGGGGATTGAAAACAAAATCTGTGACGGAATATGTTCATATTTACATAGATGAAAAGAAAAGAGGCAAGTAGATGTCGAGCATCGGAAAAGCTATACTTTTATTCACACTCCAGGCATCCCAAAACAATACATTACATTCAGAAAGACCTCATTATTTCATGATCTAATAAATCTACGAAAATTGGCTAAAGACACATTAGTAACTAGTGCTGTCCAACTTACAGTCTAGAACAGAAGCTTTTCTGCAACCTTCTTTAAATTCTTCAAAATGATGAATTTAGAAAGTACTTGAGGCATAGGCAACACAAACAATTTTCAACTTCATGTACCGGAACAGGATTGCACATGATAAAATGTGATGCAGACAATTATTACAAATTAAACCTGAAATTCCTCACAAGCAGGCATACACAATCACATGTAGAATACCGATCTTACAGCTAAACAAGACAAGCTACTTGTTCAATATAAATTTATTTTAAAAAAAAAAAAAAACCATTTCAACTTCTCCAAACAGCCTACCATTGAATATATATACTGGGAATAATCAATTAGACAAATATCATAAATGAAAGAACCTACCAACACTTGATAAAACAAAACCAGCTAGAATATCCTCTTCTTTAACTCCTGACAATTTAACCCTGACATTTTCACCAGGCCCAACACGTTTTACTTTATTTTCGTCACAATATACGGCTAGAACTACCGGACTCTATTTTGCCCATAACAACTGTTCCCATGTCTTTAAATTTATCAATTATAGGCATCCTGCATGTTTATACAATTAAGCAAGACCAACCAAATTAAGATGCAAAAAAGCTTAAACATTGCAAACATTAATGCAAGTTGACCCGGAACTGTTAATATCACTACGAAGTTCAGCACTTGAAATAAGTTTCTAATTGCATAAGTACAAATAGATAAGAAACTGTCGTTTGGATTCTCACAACAGCACAACATGCATAATCTAAAATTTTAGACATAAAACCCAAAATGTTACATCACATTTACAAACTGCAGCATTTGAAAACAAAAAATTGAGAAATTCTAGGGTTCTGCGCATCAGCAAAGTTATGGTTTGCTGGTAGACAGTATTCCATAAACGTAGGCCCATGGATCAATAATCCAAACCTTGATCTGATGGGCCCCACAGTGGATGGGGAATGCATCAATCTTCAAGATTGGAAAATCCCATCTATCAATGACCTAAGAATAGACTGCTGAGAAAGAAATACAGAGATAGTCCGCATTCAAAGAAAAATAGTCAAAGATCAAAGGGCTCAGATCTGAGAGATTCTTGAGCATCCCAACAGCCAATGTGGATCCCCATCGGATAAGTTTGGTTGGACCAATATCATGATATTTCATGATATTGGTACCTGATTAATCAGGAAATATCATGTGGTGTAACCAAACGCACTACTAAAAAAATGCAATGCAACGGAGTGCTTGTTACAGATGTTTGCTTCCTCAGTAAGGTCATGAGCAACTTGGCTTGAGTTACCATAAGTTGCATTGAGTCGACTGAGTCAGCTCACTGACCCAATTAGTCTTGTCAATGCAGCACCAAGTCACTCTCACAAGAAAGTTCACTACTGACTCGGCTCAAAATCTCATTGGGTCAACTGAGTCAGCTCGCTGACTTGATGTGCTTCGATGATTCAGCACCAAGTTGCACTCACAAGCAAGTTCTCTAGAGACTTGGCTCAAAATCTTGTTGGGTCGGCTCAGTTGAGTTTCGACCTGAGTCAGCGAGTTCTAGTGCACGTGAGAATCATTGAGTAGCTGTAGCATTCTCCTGCAACTCACCTGGGTGACAATGGCATATTTGAAAATTGACGTACCTTCAGTAGTTCTCCTGAATTGATGTACCTTCAGTAGTCAAATGATTAGCGAATAAATATAACAGAATCACCAGCTCTAAGCCGTTTTGCACCCACAAACAAACTCCAACCGGTTGTCAGAAGGTGTCTTTTTGGCTGTCCTAGCATTCAAAGAAATTAAAAAAAATTAAAAAGCATACAGAAGTTCAACTGAACCGTGTGATGATCACCACCAACACATCATCTTGGGGTTAGCTTTGACTGGAAGATTAGAAAAAGTTTTATGATACGTGGCACACCGGACAACAAACTTCAACTTCTACCCAGGCTCAGAAACCAGCTTTCTTGGTCATGGCTCACAACTGAACCAAGTGATTAAAAAAATAAATTAAAGGCAATATTGACTCGAATATTAGAATGGGAAATTGCAATACAACGTTACCAAATTGGTTGCCAATACATGCAAAGGCTCTATATAATGCTTTTTTTTTTGTTAGCTTGTTAGTACACCCCACTGTCAGTTCACACTTCACTGTTAGCCACCCCCACTAGGGATCGATACCATGACCTCAGTGTTGAAATGAGGTATCTTTCACTTAGTCTACCACTTGAGCTATGGATCAGGGTGTGGCTCTATATAATGCTTGATCGACAATGGTAGAGATGCCGCCCACCTTTCGATAATACAAGCTATTGATCTGGTGGGACTTTCATCATTGGTTATTCTACTTAAAAGTTAAAACAACAAGAAGGGAGTAGATTTAAACATGTGCAAGGCCAGCGCAGCACCTGAACATTGAACCAGCCAACCATAATTTGATTCAATTACACAAACCAAAAGTTGATCTACACAAGAAAAAAAAAATGGAAATAGGCATATGAAAGAAAGACGTGCATAGAAAATTTCATTGGACCTATTCATTAAAATGGAATTATAGGAGATACACAATATGTATAATATACTCGGTTTTCAATTTTGTACAAGTGACCCATGGTTCAGCAGTCCCATACCATTTGTCCACCAGTACCGAACTTCAATGGACCATTTCCTGAAAATGTTCTGGATTGGAAGACCTGAATTCAGTAAGGAAAATTTAAAGGTCATTTTCCTCTATACTCCACAGCTTTCAGTGTGCTTGTAGACATCATTTGACCTGAATCAAATGGCATAAAAAAATATGACATGCTATCTGCTACTGACTACCAGTTTTCCTGTAATCTACCCCGAAAATGACACTGCGCCTCTTGATATAAGATGGTTAAGTGAGTTCTGTTGCGAAAGTGGACAGAAAGGTGCTGGTCAATCATAATGTACAATGAAAGATAGCAAATGTACAATAAAAGGATCAAAGATTCATGGAGGCCAAGTGCAAAAAGAAGCTAGCAAATGTATAAATTGAAGAGATTCATGGAGCCCACTGAAATCACAAGTTTCAAAGAACTGTCTTTAGAACAAGAAGCTTGCTCATAATTATGATAAGCATTGGGCGCATGAAGTCCAAATTCCCACTAGTCACAACCACAAGAGATATACATTTAGATCAATCTGACAAAATAAAAAATAAAAAAAAATCAAAATAAGTTCAATAGTTGGAAAGGTGATACCTTTGACGGATCTAGAGTTAGCATTTTGTCCAGTAACTCCAAAGTAGGGGTGTCGACACTATTAGAAAAGTGATACCTTTGACGGATCTAGGGGTGTCCGGTAAGTCCAAAGGCATAGCAATACCTGTGCCACAAAGAAGTAACCTCAATTTTAACTTCATTGATGTCATCACTGGGGCACTAGCGTGAAAGGCTAAAATCTGCAAGCTTTAAACATCCCTCATTATTGATGAGAATGTTGTGTGCTGCACAAATACACGTAGAATAGAGATTGAAGCTGCAAAAATAAAATCCTGACCAAGAAAAAGATCCAACTAAGTATTTGATGACAAACCTTTGATGTCACAATGAAGCACTTGATTAGCATGGCAATAACAGAGCCGATCCAATAGTTGTTTCAAATAGCACTGACAAGGAAAATTGGTAAATACCTAATTTCCAAGGGTCAGTTTAATGAAGGGAATGGACTTTTTTTAGGCCATTAAAATAATGAAAACACCCTTGAATCCCATCACAATCTCATAGGTCAAAATTGGATGCCATGTTGAGAAACACACCTGGATTTCCTTGATCGTCCTTGTCAATTTCTCTATGAAAATCTGAAGAACAATTTGTTAGTCTCGATAACATGTATGTAGGATCAGAGCCACTAGTTAAGCAAAGAAGAAAAGGAAAATGTGAAAATTCAAATGGAACCTGAAGAAGTTGCAATCTCCTTCAAAGGAATCACGTTTTTATGATCAAGTCTTCTTAAACTTGTAATTTCATCTATTACATCGTTTACTTCCTGCAAAACACAAAACAAAAAAGGGCCACCATATTCATAAGCATGAATATAGCACTAAAACGACTTTCCCGGTCATAAGGTACGATTAATAGATTATAGACTACAGTAAACAATAGAAGAAAAACACCATACCTCCTTTGATTAAAAAAAAAAAAAAAAAACTTATTAATATCTCTTTTGCAGCAACAATTTCCCTTGTTTGTATATCTTTCAACTAATATATGGTACTGCAATTTTGGAAACAGAAGAAGAAAATATCATCTACGAGACATCCATTCAACAACCATACATGAATAGCAACTATAAACTGCAGTTTGTTTCAAAGGAAGCAAGTACTCAGAATAAACTTAAAAACAATATCAGGTGTGCATCTGGCATGAGGATTTGGTTGTGAGAGTTGCAAGTTATTACCACAATAGAGTTGAAGTAGAGCATTGTGTTTATGTCTAGGCATGGGTTGAATGTCATTCACCACAGCAGGTGCCATTTTCCAGAAAATAAAAATAAAAATAAAAATCAGTCCCATATGGTGGGCCTAGTTTCCAAACCGCATCAAGCTCACAGCACCATTTGAGTTACATCGAATGACATCAAAACGCCATTTAGCACTTCTAAAACCAAAGAAAGTAGATGCTTCTAAAACCCAAAGTCCTATGTCACCTAGAAATCTTCAAAGAAACATTTTAAGAGTTCAGATTCTCGAGCAAAAGAAAGTAGAAGCTTCTAAAACCCAAAGTCCTCTTTCAAGATTGATACGCTTTTCAATATCTACCAACCAAAGTTGCAAAAAACACATCCTATAAGCAAAAAGCACATCAACAAGATGGATAGTTTCTTATTCATGAAAAATGTATTTACTTGAACTACTTGGACTCCTAACCACAGTTGCCAGGTTTGAATGGGTTCTTCTCTGTCAATGGCAAGAGAGTTGCCCTTTCCTAATTAACTGGCTACTTGCTGGCAATATTGATTACTCTAATCAACTCCCACAAGGTTACCTTAATAAGAGTTACCTCATTTGTTCCGGATCACGTCCGACCAAGATGGCACTGTGGAAAATTTCTTCTAGTGTTGCAGCCAAATATTAGCATGGACTCCAATCTTCAGGTGCCACCTCAAAGATGACAAGATAAATCAGCTTTTCTGATACTGAAGTGCCTCGAACTACATGCCATAATCAGGCACTGACAGCATAGCTTGGACTCCCGAGCAGGCTGGTCAATTTTCAGTTAGTTCATACAAGAAAGTGATGAGTAATCAAGGGACTAGTGATGAGCAATGGGTCAGGTTAGTATGGGACAGTTCTGCTCCAATGAAAGTGATAGCCTTTCTGCTGGTTAGTCTGTTGTAATAAGGTGCTCACAGTAGATCCCTGGAACACAGAGACTGGCATATGATTAATCACTGCATCATGTGTGAAGCTGACTAGGAGAATGTTGATCTTTGTGTGAGGATGAAAGTGTGAATTCGCAGCACAAATGTAAATGCTAGTGTGAAACAGATAACATACTGGGGCTGTTCACCAAGCGCGGACCACCATGAACAAGCCCTGCTTCAAATTCACACCAGTCCACCCATTAAGTGTGTAGCCGATGTGTCTAGACCTTCCAATGCACTTCCCTCACTCTTGCTACCCTTAATTTCACCCTCTTTTTTTCTTGTCTTTTGAGAAGACAACAAAATGTTAACAAGGCTAAGAAAAGGGAATAGAATTCTCAATACAAACAGAGGAGCAACACATGCTAACCTTGGCCAACTCACAAGGGCTAGCAATGGACCAGGCTAGGGCTGGGTAAAATCAAAATTATGAAGTATAGTGTTCAGTCCTCTATAGCATATAGCCTAAGCAACATCATGTGTGGTGTAAGCAGTGTTCGAAGTATCGGTATCGCTACAAGTTTCGCTTGTCAAGGATATGGAAAAAATATCGATATCCCTGATAACCAGAAATGCGGGGAAACTTAGGAAAAACAGTGAAATTTTCAGCGAAACTTCAGGAGATGTTAAAATGTACATATTTGCATATTTAGAAATAATAAAAATAAATAAATAAATACAAAAAGAATGCAAACATACCAAGTTTCCATTAAATTGGGCCTCAAAAACATGTGCTGTTGTAAGAAATCAGTCCAACCATCCCATCCAGCCTATTAAACCATTCAAACATCCATTGATATTGCAAAATATCAACAATAGATAATATTTCACCCAAAAATCATCAACAATTGGAAAGGAAACGAAAGATTGTGGTCTCAATATCACGCGTGTTGAGATATTAATAATATCAAGATGTTATTAATACTATCAATGGCAAATTGAACACTACAAACAACCTGTGCCCATGAAAAAAAAATTAAAATAAATTTTTTCTAATAAACGATATTCTGATGATATCAATAAGTTGGCGATATTATTGAAATATCGTCAATACACTTATGATACAAGCATTACCTAGAATTTACATACTTGAAAATATTGGCAATACATTGGCGATATTGATGCATTGGCAATACAAGCAACACCTAGAATTTACATAGTTGAAAATATTGGCGATACATTGGCGATATTGATGCATTGGCAATACAAGCAACACCTAGAATTTACATAGTTGAAAATATTGACGATTACATTAGCGATATTGATATGTTGGCTATACTTAGCAATACATTGCTAATACCTAGAATTTATGATACTACCAGCATTATCGGTATTGTTACCAGTATTATCGGTATCGCTCAGCTGGAGATAAAGATAATATCGGAGATAATTCGAACACTGGTTGTAAGCCACACGATACTTCTATCTTTTAATTAAAATAATAGGACAAAATATAATAATAGTAAAAAATAAGTACAAAAAAACTGTAAAAAGCCTTCATTGTGATGATAAGATGCCTAAAAAAATAAGGCATATCCAACCATCAGGTGGACCAAATCATAGAAATCAATGTACAGCCACCCAAAAAGCCTTCACTATAGTGTGGTTTGCCAACATGATGGTTGGATCCACCTTGTTAGACCTAGCAATGGGCCACACCATAGAAAATAATGGCTAATTGTGAGCTACCTAAGAAAATCAAACCTATCCAACCATCACATGGCCCACACCATAGAAAACAATGCACAAGCACCCAAACACCTCTATTGAAGCATGGTGGCCCACGTCATAGTTGAATGGGTTGTATGCCTGCTGCCACCCCCCTTGTACATTGTGGAAAACAATGGACAACTGTGAGCCACCCAAGAAAATCAAGCCTATCCAACCATCTCTCTTTTAAGATTTTACAAACACCAGTATACAAGTGTCGGAAAGAAACTTCATTTTTCATGACATGCTCTCTTTAGTCTTTTTCTTCCTGTGTCAATAAAACAAATCCATGATATAGAAACTCAATTACAATAAGCTACCCGCCGACAACTTCATAAAACCATGATCCCTATATCTTGGAATGCCAGCACAGAAAGCCCGTTGTAGAACATCAATCCAATATGCAAATATGGACTCTTTTAGCTGAGCCCACTTGAGGATTTATCGATTTTTCCAAAAGGAATCATAAGGTTCATGCCCAACTATGCAAGTTTGATGGATCTAACTGTGACAGGACCCCAAACTCACATAGATTTTAAAGTTGCTACCCTCAAACCTTAGACACTTCTTCAGTTGAATGTTGACCATTACATATTTTTATGCCACTAATTAGAACATTAAGATTATCCTAGTGAGATTTTTTTATACTACTCTTTCCAGAATGAGACTGAACAAACCAGTCCAAATCATGGAAGCTTGGGCCCAAGCTCAAAACTTAGCACATTTAGCATTTCCTCGAATCCAGTATAATGCAATGTGCAAACCCAAGGTTCCTCGCTTCAGCCCAAATTGCATGGATGGGGCTTGAAATTCCCATTCGTGGCTCACAGCCAGATGGAAAATGGGATAAAACAAAATTAATTTCACATACAGCCGAAATAAATTAAAATATTATTTCAAGCTATTGATTTTATTGCAATGTCCTGATCTTTTAAGAAAAAACATATATGTTAGAATCACAGTAGATTCCACGATCTACTACAAGCATCAAATCTAGTGCGTTTAACAGTTTTGAATGCATACTTTCCGTCTGTATGGATTGCTGGATGATGTGGTGTCTTTCGGCCTTCTGACTCTGCCACACCTATGCCTTCTTACATTCTCTAATGGGAAGATGAATGGGTGAATAATGGTGTGTAGATTGGGGTTCCGAAAATCCCACCCATCATAGGGTTCTCCCAATCCCACGACTCCTAAATCATTGGGAGAGAAGACTTCACCCAACGCAACTCACTTCACACACATGATAACCGTGTGCACTCAACAATAGCGTTGATCCCACTCTAATGATCATGCAAACGATCTAATCCAATCATTGCATTGCCTGATGGACATATGCTATTGCTATGTGTAGCCCATAATTCCAACAATATAAACATAAATAAAAAAGGTGAACTTAAAATATATATATATATATATATATATTTAAAAAAAAAAAAAAAAAAAAAAAAAAAAAAAAAAAAAAAGAAGTAGAAGAAAGAAAGAAAGAAAGAAAGAAATGAAGAGAGGATCTCGATCGACTACTAGTGCTGGATCCACGGCAACCTTTAACCTTTAAAGACTAGTGGCTTCCTCCTCCTGACCAGAAAATGAAAAGATTAATCAATCAATCACATAACAGTCATTTTATATTTAAAAAAATAAAAAAAACAGCAACAAAATAGCATTTGAAATCAATAGGTAGGAAGCCTAACACAATATCCTATACCAAAATCTAGAAAAAAGAACAAAAAAAATTGCTACAAGGAGTTGTGCATAAAGAGTTGGCCACATAGTTCAAAACCCAAAAACTCGACTCAACTCGATGTCCATTCAGGTCGAGTTGGCTCAAAGACTCAATTGAGTCTTTAAGCTACTCGATATTTAATAATTAAATTAAGATATTAGCAGTATTTAAAGAGAATTTTTATAACTAAATAAAATCAAAAAGCAATGGCACATAATATTATTTTCTACTACTTTTCAGGGGAAAAAAAAGAAAGAAAGAAAGAAAGAAATAGTAGTAGTTTTCAGAGTGGGGGAAGGCATTGGATCTATTAAAGGAGGTTTAATGTCAAGAGTTTGAATGAATTGGTTGTTTTGGCTGCTATTTTCTTATTTTGTTATTTGAACTATAGTGCTATTTGGGATACTATTGTTTTGACAATATTCTTCCATTCATTAAAACAAAACAAAACAAATAAAAAAATATTATTTATATATATATATATATATATATATATATATATATATATATAAAAACAAATTGTAGCAAAGATATATAACAGCTATAGTAACCTTCAAAACAAGAATGTGTTAAGGAAACAATGTGTTAGATCATTTGATAATCAATGACCTGTTTTTTTAGGACCATAAGAGGAAGCACATGATGGAGAGATTGGATGTATCATACACATTACGGTGGGCCCTACATATCATGAGTGTATATGATATATCAACTATTGTGTTCTACTAACCGTAAAAACTCTACAACTTAAGGATTTTACAGGCATCTAGACGACACATATGAGAAAAATAAAACAAAGAAAAAGAAAAGAAAGGAGGAGAGATGTACATTCACTCCCATTTCTTAATCTTTCCATCCACTAAGACACTGCAATTCCGAGGTGGGCCCAACATAACGCCCGGCCCCACATCATGCGTAGCTGGGAATCCAACTGTCACATTATCACAAGAAATCTTGAACTTCATCCAGCTGGAAAGAAACTCGATATACTTTGTCCGAGCAAGCAATTCAACTTGGAAATCGACGGCCCCACGTAATAGCCTTTCCCTGATCATGGACTCGGCCACATCCACATCCAAGCTCTTCGAGTGGGCCATGAGGCGGTCTTGGAGAGTCTTATGACACTGTGATTTCACAGAGAAGGAAGGGATGGAGACCTGTGATAGGAGGTAGGACCCATAGTATATGGATGACTGGACACGGTCAAAGTACATATCTTCGTCCGTCTCATAGTTCTCAATGTAGATCGAGATATTCCAGGCGGCGGTCAATTGCGACGAGGAGAGGTTGAAGGGATCGACGGTGGCTGAGGTGATGGTGTATGAAGACATTTCATTGATCGACGGGGAAAAGAACAAGATAATTCCTGAAACGATTAAGAGTGCTAAGAATCCGAAGACTGCGATTTGGTAGCGGGTAGGGTGAGAGTAGAGGGTAAGGGATTCGTAGGTGGTTAGAGTGGGGTGACGAGGACGAAGGCTAGAATTTCTGGTGCGGCTGAGGAGGGGAAGCATTGTGGTATAACCTACTTAGAAGAGAGACGTGACAATATAACTTGTGGAGACTGCAATCCCTTGTTTTTGTTTTTATAAGGATACGATGCGGCCCCGACCTCAACGGACGCGGATTTCGGAAGTTCCTCCGCTGGGATGCTTAGGTGACTCGGGTAACCGTTATGTTTGTGAGAAATCCAATCCGTCCATCCATTTTTTCAGATCATTTTAGCATACGTTACTATAAAATTCAACTGAATCCAAAACTCAAAACATCACGGTGGACCCCACGTAACCATCATCTCAGTAAGCAATCCGATTTCCGCGACAGTCCCAAGGAAGGCGAACTTTTCCGCGACAGTCCCAAGGAAGGCGAACTTAAGGGGAGGCGGTTGGAAGCGGATTGCGTGCTGAGTAAAGTCTGTGGGGTCCACCGTGATTTAAAAATTGTATCTACTCCGTCTATCCATTTTAACAGATAATTTGAGAGCTTAACCCAAAAAAATGAAATATAACTAAAGCTCAAATGGACCACACCATGGGAAATGGTGTGAATTGAAATTGTACCGTTGAAAATTTCTTAGTGACCATAGAAGTTTTTGATCAAGCTGATATTTGTGTTTTCCCTTCATCCATGTATTTATGATCTTATGAATGGGATGGATGACAAATAAACATCAGTGTGGACCCTAGCAACGTTTTTTCAACGGTGGAAGTCATTATTCCCACTGTTTCCTTTGGTGTGTTACACTTAAGCTTCCTTTGGTGTGTTACACTTAAGCTTTTAGACGAGGCAAATAGCAAATTAAGCCAGTACTTAAGATCAATGGTCTGATTTAGTTGGTGCTCAATATCATTGGTCCAATTGATTGACGAAGGATCTTGATGATCTTATTTGGAATTCTGGCCGCTCACTAATTTACTAGTAACCAAAGGCTGGAAATGGGCATGGCAAATTTGCTATGAGATCCAATTCATTCGTTAGAGTGGAGCCTCTAACTAGATGCTATTCCCCAACCTGGTTCTCAGTAGGATTTGGAAGTATGGTAATTGTGACGGATGTTCCTCTGTGATCTTTTACAGCCTACAAACTTCTTTAATCTCATGGTATAGACCGTCCTAGAACAACAATCGGAATCAGTAAAGATAAATAGATGATTGAATCTACTGAGAGCTACCTGATTCTTAGGGTTTTTCACAAGTACATACATAGCTCATTTTGTTGTTACCAAAGTAGTATATGATGTTTCAATGATTGCTTTCCCGACCAACATGGTCAGTTGTTCTTCTGTCAGTAATTTCCCTTCCGGCAGCAAGAAATCAAGATAACAGCCTATTTTCTGTTTGAGAGTGCAATTACAATGCAAGAATTCAGTAGTTGATTTTTGTCATTGTTAAAGAGGACTGCCCTTTTACTCCACCAAATGGTGACCAGAGCATTCATATAGTGGGTCCCTTGATGGATGGCTTACAAGAAAAAAGAAAGAAGAAAAAAATCCCACTAATCAGAGATCCTCATTGTTGATAAATGGGTTGAAATCTGGACCATTTCTCTAACCTTTGAAAGAATTTTGCCGTAAGCCACATTCAATGAACAACATAGTTCAAAATCCGACTTGACTCACCATCCAGTGAAGTCAGATCAACTTGAAGACTTGAATGGGACTCAAGTTGACTTGTGTCAGTATTATATAATGTATCAATGAAGAATATTTGAATTGGTAATGAATACTTTAAATCATTAGAAACCTGCTTATCTTAAATAGCTAAAATAAAACACGAGAATTGGTAACGGGCTTGCACTTCAAGTGATAAAGTTGAGGGTTTATTTCTAGCAAACGACATTTTGCATTTACCACTAAACAACAGTGATATGCCAATTTCAACACCATTCCCCAACTAAAGAACAAAGAATTACAACATAATTCTATGGTTAAAAAAATGCTAAAACATGTCATGGACTTAAAAAGCTAATTGCAAATAACTGAAGTACCGCAGCAAAGCCTTGCTCGAATAATCCCAAACCAACTAATCCAATCACAGGTGTAATGCCAAGAGGACTGAAAAACCTGTGAAAAGAACCACAAAGAACTAGGAATACTATTCAGAACAGGAACAAATTAACCTCAGTGAATGAGGTGCTGATATGGAGTACCATGAAAAAATTTCCCAAAGCTGGCTATAACCGACGATGATCTGTAAGCTTGATGCTACAATCAGTGCTCTATCATGGTTTGCATAAATCTCTGCATGTCAGAAATATTTGGATTAATTTTACTATGTTGTTAACTTAAGGATACGAGAATACCTACCGATTACAATTCCGAAAGGAATAAATAGACAAGCAGCTACAAGGATCTGTTGAAATGTTGAGGTTGCAGTTATGTAAATGTATCATCAAAACTACTAATACATGCTCTCGTAGTTGTAAAGGAAGGAAACAGTGAGCTCGCTCTGTTACAAAATTTGGAGCGTCATATGGGAGTGGACAGAGATGATGAAGTTCAAACTCAAGAACTGCCATTGATCAACTTAGTTACAATACAAGCTGCTACGAATAACTTCTCAGATGAAAAATCTCATTTGATTTACCTTATAAATGTAGGACAGGATAAACTAATAGTGAGTAGATAAACTAATCATGGATAGGAGAGAAATCTCATTCACTTCCGAGCATATGAAGTATGTAAAATCCCATATTCAGTCGAGATGATCCAAACAGTCTATTTGATTTACCTTATAAATGTAGGACATCAAAAAAATAAACACGGATTGTATGTCAGCTGCAGAAACTGATAATTCAGAGTTAGAATCTGAATGGGATTGGGACATGTGATTGTTGGACCTTCATCAAAGCCACTACCAAGGTCTCCATCACTAAATATAGATGGGTCCGACAGGTATGTTGGTGCTACCTTTGATCCATATGGACTGGAGAAGCTTAATATCCGGGGGAAGCGGGCTGTGAAACCTAGTGAAACCATAGAAACTAACTCCTGAAGATTTATGTGGATCAGCAATTTTCACATCGATGATGCAGGGTGATGTGGCAAGAAGTCCCAATCGATCACAATCTTTAGAACCATGAGTATAGGATAGCATGACAGACCATCATGAATTTCCAGCACTAAAATATGACAATTGGAGGATTTAATTACAAAAGTAGTTATACCATGAACTTCCTCTACTTCCACAAAGCACACCATGACAAGTTACATTTGATTAGGCCAAAATGCAGGTGAATGCAAATGTGTTGCATCAATTTATTTTTTTGGAAGGCAAGAAAACAAAGAATCCACTTAATTTTCAAAAGATAAAAAACACCAAATACATATTAAGGCGTCTCCAGCATTTAACTTATATTACAGCCATGATAATAGTGATGCTTCTCATTTGAAATTTATGTATAGTCCAACAAAGAAACGTGTATGAAGTATGGGCTCATGCCTCGTATCTCATATGTGAAGGAAGCACCGATGTTTTCTTTTTTTCTTTTTCTTTTTTCCATTTTCTTTTTCTGTGTTTTTTTTTTTTTTTTTTTTTTTTTTTGAAGACACGGGGTGTCCCCACTTCTTTTTTGAAGTGAGACTAATCCCTACAGATACATGCAATCACCCACAACCACATGTATCAGGTAAAGCCAAGGAGGGGAATCAAACCCTCACCTATAGGGAGCAAACCTATGGTGAAGACCATTCGCCCAAACCTTGTTGGGTAAGCATTGATGTTATCTTTGAAGAGAAATCCACAAACCACTAGACTCCTAATGAGCGGCACATTGCCAATTTTTTTTAAAAGGTAATATTAATCAACCAAAACTGATCCTTAAACAGAAATTAATAGTAAAATATATTCATTTGGCTGTTACCAGCATTGTTGATAAGAGCCTAATTTGAATTGAGGGCAAACTATGGAAAGCAAACAATTTCCTTTTGATTTGACATTTTCTGCATTTGAATTACATAAAAAGAGAAGGAACTCATTTGCTTTCCTTAGCAAGGGAGGTAAACTTTTTTCTTTTCAAAAAGTCAAATGGTGGGAATAAAGGTTTGCCTCTAATATGAGGTTTTGAATGGAAAATTGGAGGGAAAAGAGGTTTTCCTTCAAAAATTTCAAACCAAACAACGGAAAATGCAAAGGAAAAGCACTTTGCATTATCTCTAGCAAAACAAACACGTGCAGGGGATTTGGTTCCCCTAACGCTAATATTAGTTTATCATCCACTTATGTCACATTTTTGCTTTCCATTCGCATATCCCTAGTTTACCATCAACCCAAATGTGCCTTGAGCATATAATGTGTAAATGGAAAAGACAAGACACTGAACAATCACTAGGAACAGAAAAAAAAAAAAAAAGCACGACAAAAGGCTCTAGGATAGGTATAGAGAAGGGCATCATTGCCAACTTACCATTCGCTTAGGGCAATCAGCCTCCCAAAAATATCACTCTTCACACGATATGTTGGTTGCGGCTGAATGTTTCATGAGATGTTGAGAGAACCACTGTTGCGGACATGATAAGTGGGCCCTGCAATGATCTGAGTTCCCATCCGGTCCATCCAAACGGTGCAGATCACCATGATAAGGTCGGGGTAAAAATTCGCCATGGGAGATGGCGTCATCTTCTCCATCGAACTGGAAAACCCACTGTGATGAAGTGGGCCTCATTTTCGGATCATATACACTCATCTGGTGGGCCATGATGATGGAAAATCCATCCCACTGATGGATTGTCCCCATGCAGAACAGAAAGCAGAAAAAAAAAAAAAGAAGCAAGAAATGTGGCCACTCAACCTGGCCATTTGCGGTAACGGATAAGGCTATCGGGAGCCAACCCTAGACACCTATAAACACGGCCCATTTTTCTCGGATTGCAGCCAAGGGGTCTCTGGGAATAGGGAGTGAGGCAGGAGAGAAAAATCAGGAAAGGATTTAGGGGAGAGAAAGTCGGTCGAGTGTGGGACTGCAACTGAGTCTCGTTGGCCAGACCAACTCGGGCCGAGCCAAAGAGAGAGAGAATGAGAGAGAGGGAGAGCGAAAAGAGTGGAAAGAGGGAGGAAAGAGAGTGGAAACATGATGTTTGTGACAAATCCACTTCACTTTTAGCTTTTTATCTACCTTAGTTTTAAACCCATATCTTAAAATGAGTTGAGAAAACAAATGGCCTGGGTGGATTTCTAACAACAGAAAAGTGGGCCCCACATATGGTCAGGGTTTTATTTTGACAGCATTTAACGCCAATCGATGTTGTAGTCGCGGACATGTATGATAGTTAATGCTCGATCATTGGTGGGCCATACTAATATTTGTGACAAATCCACTGAGTCCATCTGTTTTGTCACCTCATTTTAGGGCGTGAGACAAAAAATTGAGGCTAATTTAGAGCAAAGTGGGCCAAATGAAAATGAAACATTTGGAATTAAATGCCCGTTATTGAAATATTGTAGGGCCATAAGATGTTTCTGAGAAATCCACTGACCGGGCCCAAAAACGAGCACAAACCAATCTCCAGTGAGACAATTGACAGGAAACAACGGGGAATGAGCACTACCATTGAAAATTCCTCAGGACACAGGAGCTCACTTTGTGATTTGAATCTGCTTTTTTTTTTTTTTTTTTTTTTTTTTTGAGTTTGAACTTATAGTGAGCTGAAAAAATATATGAACGGTGTGGATTTTCTTAGAAATAACAAGGTAGGCTCCATGTACGGTCGAGGTTAGGTGGTGCGCATGCGAATCCACCGTAACGAGGGGAGATTTCGCAGGTGAGGTAAAGTAAGCGTAGTTTTTTCAATATCAAAATACAGTATAATATTCGTATAGGCAATTAATAGTGAGCGGTTTTAATGTCTAACGGTGAAAACTATGGGTGGGTTTTGAGAAAAGAAAAAGGTTTTTGGTCCATAGCCGAAAATTTAGTTGGACATATGGAAAAATTCCTATTTTTTAAGTGTGTCTATGAGGCATCATATGCACTAAAACAGTATCAAATAACTAATCAAACATAAATTATATTTAGAAAATATGTACAAAATATTTACTTACATTTTTCTATACTACCCATTCCAAATATTTACATTCCCAAATAATCTAGCATTAAAGAAATAGAGATATCATTAACCCTTTAAAATGAGCATGATGTGAATGCATGCATCAGTGCGAGTTGGGCACATTGTCTTGGAACATTTAAAGATTGTTGGCCAATATCAGACATTGATTTTGAAATGACTATTCTAAAATGAAATTAAAATTCTTGTTTACTATTATTGGGCGGCGACCGTAATGCATGCTGAGATTCTTAGTGCACTGCTATTTATGAATATTATTTTCCTCTGTTTTAAACATTCATTCAACAGTAATTTCTTGCCATCCTTTACTTTGAACCTAACAATCAAACAACTCGCCCACAAATCAATGTCATATATCATTTTACATGTGACTGTTCGATCCAATCCGGCACATTTGTGTGACGTCCATAGATTATGTGGCCTTCAAACAATCAAATTTAACAATAGGCAGCTTTACAATTTTCAATGTATCACACCCATGCATCAAGATGTAGATTGAGACCTTTTATGTGATGGGCAGGACACAACTGAAAAAGGTCCAAACGGTCGGTCCACCATAAGATGTATGATTTTCTACTATACGACTATCCATCAGACCATATATTCTTGGATGGTAAGACCTCTAAGGAGTAAAAAAGAATTACTATCAGACTCATTAGAAGGTGGTAATTAGTCTAAATTGTGAGATGATGTCATGAAAGGGTTAGTCATCCTAAGTCAAAATAGAAGCGGTACAAACTTTTTTCTATAGAGATATCATACATCGTGTAAGATTAAACCAACTCAATTGGTAAAAAAAAATGGAAATTAATAAGACTCTGTATAATATTTTTGTAAAACCATATAGCAGATGAGGACCATCATTCTCTAATTTAAACCACTGTCATCAAAGGCCTCTCTTTGGATGGAGGATGCACCAAAAATATTATAAATGGTAAAATCCCAACCATTTAATAGGTGACCTGACAAATACACAATTCAGAACGTAAAAAGTGTAGCAGTTCATTCAACAAAAAGCCTGCCACTCAAGAGTTTCATCTTCCCATTTGGGGAATTTTTATTGCATTGCCATCTAGGGTGAGGCCCATCATATCAACGGGTCAGATCTCTGAACCATGTAATCAGTGGGGCTCTTCAATCTCCATGAGGATCACCTATCTTGAAAATTAGGTTGATCCACTCATTACATGGGCCAAACGTGTATGTTGAGTCTGACCTTGGGCCATCCAATGATTTCAACAGTACAGCCTACCAGTTGAGGATCTTCATGGTGGGCCCACCATTTACGTGGATTAGACGCCCGAGATAAATCTCTCCCAACAAAATGGTCATAGCCTCATAGGCCCAACCACTGAGTTAGTGTAAAAAAGGTTGACACTTTATTTTTATAATTATTAATTGATGTAAATGGTTAAGATGGGTTATTGGGAGAGGGATGTTGACCTTGGCCCAATATATTGAGAATACTGAGAGTCGAGTCGGTTAGTGCCAAAGTGTGCCGAATCGGTTTCATATTAGTCGTTTTGCGATACAGTCAGAAATGGAGATGGTGTAAAAATGACCCATTACGGTTCCATAACAGTCTCCAACAGCAAGTATGCACAATAACCCTAGAAGTAAATGAAAAATAAATAAATTTGTATGTACCTCTTTTTTTCTTCTTCTTCCGTTGCGTCATGTTGTCCCTGTTGTTTTTCTTTTTCTTTGGCTATAGTGCCTTCTCAGTTCTCTCTTTTTTCCCTCTTCTTCTTTGTTGTGCTGCTTTTAAGTCCTCTCTTTTCCCTTCTCTCTTCTTTTTGCTCAAAACAATCTGCACGCATTGGCGTTTGTGAGAAAGTTGTGAAAAGAGTTCTTTTTCAATACTTGGATCACGTATGATGCTAGATGCACTTGAGACGTTTGTGTTTTTTCCTGATGGTCAGCCCACCTTAATGTTTATGTTCATGCCATCCACCAGTTTTTTTTGTGCATTTTTTCAATTCATTTTAGGGCATGGCTAAAAAAAATAAGCAGATCCAAATTCCAAGCGGACCACATCATAGGAAAAAGTGGTCCTTGAATGTCCACCATTAAAAACTTTCCAGGGCCACTGTAATTTTTTTTTGTCATCCAACCCGTAAATAAGGTCAAAGATTGGAGGTGGGCATTCAAATAAAAACATAATGGATAGAAATCTAAATGTACGGCCCACCTAGGCTTTAGATATGCCTAATCTTCAATCAACGGCCTTGCTTGGGAACCCCGAGGTGGAATGGACGGTGTGGATTGTACAAAAACGTCACATATGGGTCCCACCTTATCGTGCAAGTGCACGAAAGAAACATGCACCCGCTGCTCACTAGACCAAGAAACTCAGTCAAACTCCTTTGACACAAGCCAAACCGAGAGAGGAAGAATTTCTTCCTCCTTTCCCGCCCAATGTCAGTTTTAAAACAAAAACTGTCCGTGTTGTGTGAGCAGTGAACCACCATTGATGCATATCGGTCCATTTGATTCAGACAGCGGGCCCAACCAAAATCCAATTGTTCTTGCGGGTTTTTCGTACATGTGGGCACATGGTTCTTGGTGCAAACGAGACCTGCACACAGCGTTTTTCCAAAAACGGAAAGAACATCTCGTTGCTGTCAAGCTGGCAATCTACGTGAACCAAGGTGTTTGGTATCGGTATCGGTGGGCATAACGGTGCCCACCGTTACCAATACGGATACGGCCGTATCGGGCGATACGGCAGTATAACGGCCCGTAACGGTGCAAAATTTTTTTTTGCCATAAAAATATGAAAAATTATGGATTAAATTCGGAATATTATAAGTATTCCAAATATGCATTCATTTATAATTTGAAACATGTTTATGGTGGTGTAACGATCCACTCTTTGGTGAGAATACTATATCGGGCTGTCTGATGGATTTATAAACCTAACAACCTGGAATTAACTGCAAACCTTTTATATTTAGTTATAAATTTACTATAATAAATGTAATACCAAAACATCTTATATTTTCAAGTTTTCCTTTTATTTATAATGCTAGTGCATTGTATACTTCATGACTCACATACATATCATTTCAATATATAGAGTTTAGGGACTTTTGTATCCTATTATGTAATTCAGATACCTAACAACTTGATAACATTTTCCCCATAGATCTTTTAAAAAAAAAAAATTTAATTGAGGTAAATAGTGTTGTCGATTCGAGGCTGATTTGGGGACCATTTGATGCCCCAAACCCAAACTAGCCTCAAATTAATGCAATATATTGGCACTTATCCCACTACTGGATTGGTGGACATTTATTGGACAATGAAAAATGAAAAATATCAAATGGTCCTATTTCAAAAAACAAGTGTCTGCAAACTAACGGTGAAAATTGTAGGAGTTATTTAATTTTGGGATTGTGACTTAGCAACAATGGTCCCAAAATTTAATTGGTTAATTTTGTGTTGATATATACCTCGTATAAATTTTTAGGGCCATGTACGTGGGGTTCACTCGATTATGTATCATACATACATGTCATCCATCCATTTTGTCAACTCATTTAAGGGTATCGGAAAAAAATGAGGTAAATCCAGATCTTTGGTGGACCACTAGTGGGCCGGGCGGGCCACCTCGATGTATTTGTATATCCATGCCGTCAATTCGTTTTGCCAACTCATTTTAAGGCATGGTCCAAAAATTCAGGTAGATCTAAATATTCGGTGGACCACTAGTGAGCATGCCTTTAAAAGTGGGGCTCACCTCAATGCATTTGTTGTATATCCATGTGGTCCATCCTTTTTGCCTACTTATTTCAGGGCATGGACCAAAAAATGAGGCAGATCCAAATCTTAGGTGGATCACAAAATAATGATTTAATTCCCACCATTAAAAATTTCTTAACACATTTCATTTTGGGATCAAGCTGTTATTTGTGTTCTCGTCCATGTGACCTCATCAATAGGTTGGATGGAAAATAAACATTATACTGGGCCCTAAGAAGATTTTAACCGTGGGCATTCAATCCCAATTGCGTGATCCAATTGAGATTTTGATTCCTTCATTTCAAGGATCATGCCTTAAAATGAACCAGAAAAATTATGGATGGCATGGATTTACTATACATAAATCAAGGTAGGCCCTACCCCACATAATAAAATAGTGTGTGCGCACTATGCAGCATACATTGCAGAGTATGTATATATATATATATATATATATATATATATAGATATATATATATATAAAACTGCGTGGCTGTTTCAGTCCATTCATTTTTTCCGGAAAAAGAAAAGAAGAGGGAGGGAAATGAGAAGGAAAGAAGAGAGGGGACCGAAACGAGAGAGAGAGAGAGAAGGGCAGCAACTGCTGCCGCCGCAGCCGGAACAGCGTCACAACCCAGTAATAATAATAATAAGAAGAAGAAGAAGAAGAAAAGTTGCTGCCCTTCTCTCTCTCTCTCTCTCTCTCTCTCTCTCTCGTTTCGGTCCCCTCTCTTCTTTCCTTCTCATTTCCCTCCCTCTTCTTTTTCATTTTTTCCATTTTTCTTTAGGGTTATGGCCCGTAACGTTTGTTACGGTACCGTAACGGCCGTTACAGCCCCATAACGGTCATTACGGCCCCGTAACGACTGTGACAGACCCAAAAAACAGAGGTGCCCCGTTTCGGGGCCATATCGCGTAACAGTTGATACCGTTACCATTACGTATCGGCTGTTACGGCCGAAACGTAACCGATTTTGAATACCTTGACGTGAACACTCATCTTTGAATCTCAGCCCTTCGTGCAACAACCATCTCAACCCTCCATTTAAGGCGACATGATTTACGACTTCCTCAATACCAAAGGAAAACCAACGGCCGGTTTTGGCTCTGTCGATTGTACGTAAGGGTGGTTGCAAAGCTAATCAAATTCTGACCGCTCATTATGCATCCGAGGGTTGTGAGGGAGCTAGGGTTGTTATAAAAAGGGAGAGAAAATGCCTCTCCACCTGTCTTTTACAAAAAACCCTAGAAAACGGCTGTCATCTTCTATCTCCAAACCCACTAACGAAATGCCTCTGGAGCATCGATCTCGAGCTTCCACGAGCTCTTATGGTTATATAAAAACCGTCCAAAAGCAGTGGAATCAGGAAAAGATCCATCAAATTGAAAAGTGCCATTGGAGCTCGGTTGTCTTCCATGTCGAGCTTGCACCATCGCTATTGCTTATAATGGTGTCGATTCTGGATCCAAAACTGCAAACGTGTGGCCCATATCATCACCATCCAAATGACGACAATCATATCCGAGAGAGAAAGCAGAGGTGAGGAGGAGCGGTGCGGTGGTGTTGCTGGCTGGTCATGACCATGTTGACTCGCTGGAATCCACCAAGTCTGGTTCGAGCCCTGGACTCTGCCTAGGCCTTCAAAGAAGTAGCAATTTTTTTTTTTTTCGGGGGGGGAAGAAAAGGAGTGCACTGAGTCTACTACAACCCGACTGAGTTGCGGTTGGGAGTGGTGCGTCTGGCCACTTCCGGTCGGGCTTGTCCGAGCCCAGCGATTGCTGGAAGTCCAGCAGAAGAATGAAGGAGAAGATAGAAAGAAAGAAAAGGAAGAAAAGAAAAATAGGGAGAAGAAGTGAGAGTGTGTGTGCATGTTGCACCAAACTCGGCCCAATCGAGTCACTGGTGCAACTGCCCAAGTTGTTGGGTCAAGCAAGCCAGGTTAGGTTTGGTTTGGGTCAAGTCCAGGCCCCATCTGGTCTAGTAAGAGAGTGCAAGAATGGAAGAAGAGGGCAAAGAGAAACGAGAGAGAGAGGGAGGTTGAGCCTTGGTTGCTGCCGAGTCAACTCGGCTGAGACTGAGTCCAGTTGGGTCGGGTTAAACCTGGTTTGATCTAGGTTATCCTAGGAGAGGAAGAAAGAAAAGAAAAACAGGAAGGAGAAGAAGAGGAGTGAGAGTAGGATTGTCTTCATGTCGGCACTGAGTCGACTCGGTTCGAACTCGAACCAAGTTTAGTCGAGTCTAGGTTGAGTCTGATAGAGTCCGAGTCGGCACTGGACGTCACTGCTAGTGGGTTCTAGAAGTTTGAGAGAGAAGAAAATATGAGGAAAGAGAGAGAAAGGAAGAGGAGAGAGAGAGAGAGAGAGATTGGGTGAGGGAGAACTAGTTGACATGCCCAACATTGGCTGGGTCGATTCAATCTAGTCGAATCAAGTTGGGTCGAGTCCGAGTTGAGTCCAGGGTTGTTAGTCGCATCAGGCAGAGGTCATGAAGATTCCAATCATGCTACCTCAGCCGAGTCAGCTCGGTCATCCTTCCACCGAGTTGTGTTTCGTCTAGTTGAAACCTAACTTGTTGTCAAGACAGTGAGACGGGTCGAGGTTAGTTCAACTAAGTTCATCCAATATCAGCCAAGTCCAGCCGGGTCGAACTACCAAGCCCATTAATGATTTGATCATAAGGGTACACGTTCTTCCGAGCAACATTGTAGGTGATTGAAAATATAAGGTAATGATTTCTTCCCCTTAAGCTTTCCACTTTCCTGTTAGTTTAAGTGATAGTTTCTGTTTAATTAAGTTGCTAAGTAATATCTCTATTACTTGCGCTAGTTGTTGGATTTGACTTCTAACTTACATGCTCAACATTTATCTTATATAAATGTATGTATGTTGCACTTGTATACCTTCTCATGATTGTGGATTGCTTATGGAACTTAAACCGGTACATCTATCAGTGAGAAACCCCACTTATAAATGTACATCCAGACTTGGGATGTAACTTGATTGATTGTAATTATAATGGCCCCCCGACCTAGTGGCCACTTTACCTAAGTTTGTTGTGGACTTACCATCTTGTGGATCCTTATGCCCTCTGTGGCCTGATATGATATTTTCCCTTTGCGACTTTGATGTGATATTTGTTGTCTGTGGCTTTGAGTTGATATTTGCCTCACGTGGCATTGATATAATATTTGCCCATGTGGCTTCCATTTGATATCTGCCCTAAGTGGCTTGATGGATTGTTTTGTATATCTATGCGATGGTAAGATCCACATGTCGCACTATGATTAGCCACTAGTCGAAGAGGTTATCATTAAACATCCTAATGTTGGAGCCTCATGAGCCGGGGATGGTGGTATGGAACACTACGTCCGAGTTGTTGGCTTACGCTGGGTGATGAGCCCCACATAGTGACCTTTGAGTTTTCTTTAAATGGCTGATTATAATCGAAATAATAACGATTGGGCTAATCATGCATTCATAGCATACGGGCGATGACAGGTGGCCAATTCTGGATGTCGTAGCACGTGCCCTTAGCGTAGTATCATTTCGCTAGCTCCCGGACCATCGACTATCGACCCATGTACGTGATGAACGATGAGCTTGGTCACTATACTTGTAATTGATGTACGCATGTAATGTGCTTCGCTGGTGACCAGCCATATGCATGAGCTTCGCCCAAGTCCGACTGGATGAGTATCCCCAGGTTGATGTGCATTCACACATCCATGCATTTAAACAAGACTGCATCATGTATTGTTTTGGATGTTTTATTCTTTAAAACTATGCTTGACTAATGCAGCGGTATGTAATCTTGAGGGGAATTCACACTGAGCTGGCCACTCATTTATCGAATATATAACCGTAAAAGTAGCGTAGGTGACTTTAATGATATTCATGTTCAAACTGATGAAGAGCAGGGTACAATTATTAGGAATGCATGGCCGTATCTGTTAAGAGAAGCCGTGTGATCTTGCGGCTCAAGTTTATATGCATTTTATTATTTCTCACGTGTTAAATTGTGTATTTCTTATATTTATTAACATAGAGACATTGGTTTGTACAACTCATTTGGGCAGTCGCTCGTACATTTTAAATGAATATGCAATTCCTTTTATGCTTGATTTGTTAATCTTCCACTAAGTTACTAACTCTGAAAGAAAATTAAAAGAAAAAAAAAATTTATATGTGAAATTTGGCTATTAATAAAAATTAACACTTGGGTTTTTGGAAAACGAGTCATATACTCGGGTTTCGAAAACCGGTGCATTACACAAACAGTCAGCTCACTCAACTTGCAAGGTAGTGGGCCTTTCAAACAGTCGGCTCATTCATACATGGAGATGGGCCTTTCAAACAGTCGGCTCATCCCTAATAAGAGAATAAACCTTTTAAACAGTCAGTCCATTCAGGCAAGAGAATGAGACTTTCAAACAGTCGATTCATTCAACTTGCAAAGGAGTGGGTCTTTCAAACAGTCGACCCGCTCAAGTAAGATAGTGGCCCTTTCAAACAGTCGGCTCACTTAAGCAGAGAATGAGCCTTTCAAACAGTCGGCTCATTCAAGCAATAAGATGGGTCTTTCAAACAGTTAACCCATTATTAATAAGAGAATGGACATTTCAAACAGTCGGTCCATTAAGCAAGAGAATGGGCCTTTCAAACAAATGGCTCATTCAACTTGCAAGGGAAGGGGTCTTTCGAACAGTCGACTCGCTCAAGAAAGATAGTGGGCCTTTCAAACAGTCGGATCATTCATGCATGGGGATGGGCCTTTCAAACAGTCGGCTCATTCATGCATGGGGATGAGCCTTTCAAACAGTCGGCTCATCTCTAATAAGAGAATGGACCTTTCAAACAGTCAGTCCATTTAGAATGCGAGTGTCATGAATGCATGATTAATCCCAGCCATTATTATTTCAATTTACAAACAGCCGATTTAGGAAAGCCCAAAGGTCACTATGGGGGGCTCATCACCCAACATAGGCCGACAGCTCGAGAATAGTGTCTCATTCCACCATCTCAACTCATGAGATTCCATATCTAACACAAGTTATCATGAATTAGAGATATCAATTATCAGATGAAATAAAATGAACTATTACTTTAACTAACAAGGAAGAGGAAAGCTCAAGGGGAAAGATTCATCACCTCACGAGTAGAATCGCCAACTAATGTTGCTAAGAAGTGCATGCGTCATTGTGATCGAATCCTCTTGTCAAGAATGGCTACGATGTGTTGATGAACAGGTCGACTTAGTAGTGTGATGATTCGACTCAGTGGTATATAAGAATACCCAATGTGAGGGCTAGATCCAACCTGGAATCAAACCGAGGTTGTGCCTGGTGTTTAGAGATGAACTTGGGCAGCCACGAACCTCGAAACACTCACACAACTCGAACTCGGGTTGAGTGAGTTGGGTCATACAGATCCAGATGAAGGGAAAAAACAAAGATAAGCTTGATCCAAAACTTTTATGGCCCTCAAAAAGTTTTTAGTGGTTGTAGTTCATTCAACACTGTTTCTGATAATGCGGTCCACTTGAGCCTAGTATATACCTCAGTTCTGGTCTCATTCTATAAAATGATGTAGAAAAATAGATAGACGGCATGGATGAAACACATTCATCATGGTGGGGCCCACAGAGCACCGACCACCGACCACCAACCATTAGCTGGTGGCAGGGGGCGTAGCAAATCCGTTTCCTTTGGCTACGGCTCTTGTCAGTAGTCAATCCACGCCAAAATCGAATTGCGTACTGAGCTACTCAATACGCTCTTATCGTACTGAGTAAACTCAATTGGGCCCACTGTGAATTTATGTGGTTTATCCACACCTTCCATCCGTTTTTCCATCTCATTTTACGCGTTGAGCCCAAAATTGAAGCTTATACAAATCTCAAATGGACCATACCACAGGAACGGTGGAAATAATGATTTCCACCGTTGAAACCTTTCTATGCCCCATGGTGATGTTTATTTTTCATCCAAACTATTCATAAGATCAAACAAACATGGATGAAAGGAAAAAACAAATATAATCTTGATCCAAAACTTTTGTGGCCCCTAAGAATTTTTCAACGGTATAACTTCAATTCACACTGTTTCCTGTGGTGTGGTCCATTTTAGCCCTGTATATCCTGCGGTTTTGATCTAAGGCCCTAAAATTATCTTGTAAAATGGATGGACAGACTGGATAAAATACATAAATCACGATGGACCCCACAGAGTTTACTCAGTACGCTTAGCATACTGAGTTACTCAGTATGCAATCCGCTTCCATCCACGCAGCGCAAGACTCAGATTTCCTTCCTGCACAGCAAGTTCAGGTGGGGCCCACTGTGATGTTTGTGAAAAATCCTCCCCGTCCATCTGTTTTGTGAGTTCATTTTAGGACATGATGCGAAAAACGAACTATATCTAAAGCTCAAGTGAGCCTAAAACGTTATAATTAAACGTCCCCGGTTGAAACATTCGTGGGGCCATAAAAATTTTAATTCATGCCAATATTTTTGTTCTCAGTTCATCCCAATAGTAATGACGTTATTAACGGTACAGATGGCATCTAAGCATCACTGTTGAACCCAAGAAGGTTTTGACGGTAGGAATTTCCCTAACCACATTTTCCTTTAGTACGACTCACTTGAGCTTTGGAAACAAATTGCCTACTCCCCATTGTCGTGCTCTGTGGGCCCCACCACGAGGTATGTGTTTCATCCGTGCCGTCCATCTATTTTTATAGATAATTTTATGATATGTGAAAAAAAAACCAGGTATATCCCAATCTCAATTGGACCACATTACAAGAAACAGTGTTGAATGAACTTTGACCATTAAAAACTTTTTGGGGGCCATAAAGGTTTTGGAACAATCTGATCTTTGTTTTTTTTCCTTAATCTAGGTCTGTATGACCTAATTAACAGATTGGATCTCAAATAAACAGTATAGTGGGCCTTAGAAGGATTTAAATGATGGATATCCAATTACTATTATTTTCTTGTGGTGTGGTCCACCTGAGATTTTTATCCATCTCGATTTTGGGATAAAGCCCTACAATGATCTATAAAAATGGATGAACGGAGTGGATAATATACATACATCATGGTGGGGCCCACATACATCATGGCTGGACCACACCGCAGGAAACAGTTGAATTGCACGTCTACCGTTGAAAAATTCTTGGGGGCCACAGAAGTGTTGGATATGCTTGAATTTTGGGCTCATCCCCTTGAATTAGATGGAAAAAATGATGGACGGCTTAGATAAACCATATACATTCAAAGTGGGCCCAACTGAGTTTAGTCGGTACGATGGGAGTGTACTCCTCAGTCCTCACCAGTGCATCCGTCCGATTTACCTCCCAGGGCGAGAGGTATTTTCGCATTCGCAGGGTGCGAACTCCTCACCACGAGAGGGATTTTCGCTCCGCGAAATCCGATTTCCCAATGCGAGAGGGATATTCACTCGAAGGAATAAATTTAAAAAACTCTAAAGAGGGGAGATGGCGAGATAAGAGGGGTTTTGCGTACACATACCGGCTCTGTCGATCGAGAAGCTCCTGTTCCAACTCCGGTTCCGACATCCGATTAACCAGGTACGAAAATCTCTCTGAAATTTGTTTTCCCCAATTTTTACGGCAATTTCAGCTCCAATATTCCCGATATTTATCAGAGAAAAGAGGCATGTAGCTACAATTTTCTCGTGGGGTTGGTGGCTACAGTCAATATTCCAATAATATCGCTCGTACGCCGATAATATCTCCCGATATTTCGTCGATAATGTAGTACGAAATGGAATATTCCGATAATATCACCCATATCAAAAAAATCGCCGGTATTTCACCGATTTTTCGCCGACAACTGGCAGATAAATGAATATAGGGGGTTTCGGTGTCGCAGTGCAGGCGACACCGATATTATCGGCATTTCGCCAATAACTCGAACACTATGGGCACATACTGAAGTCTCCTTGACGGGAAGATCACAACCCTTCAATAGTTGTCAGCTTTCCGTTTGATGTATCCGTCACATATCCATTTAGTTACGAGGAATTATACGTGCAGGATTATGTTCTTATGGGTCCGGTAGTTCGTTGATCCAAACTGTTGATCTTAATGCCCATAGTGAATGGGCGATGCAAATGATTGGAAGATCCTAATACCTTGATGTTTGGCCATTTTCAATGTAGGCTTCTGCTTTCTTAACCATCTATTTTGAAAACTCATATGGGCCACACCACTAGAATTTTTAGGTTTTACTAAAAAATTACCCTGATTATATGGTGTGGCCGGTCGAACTTTGGGAAAGTGTTATTTTTGCTATGTATAGTTAAAATGAGGGGGGACACCCGATGCACCGAGTGGATTTTACTTATAGAACAATGTGGACCCCACATGTTGCAGAACACTGCCGCAAGTTGTCTGCAGCGGGTTCTACGTCTCTAAGTCTCTGACATCGACTTCCATCATGTGAGAAGGATACTCGATTTTACATCTTGGGCCAAAAATAAAAAATTTCGGTTTGTGTAGGGTCCACCGTGAGGCGTGTATTACATCCAACCCGCTCATTATGTGCGCATGATCATGATGAAGTGAAATTCCAAATATTAACCTATTTTATAATTCATGTGGGCCACACATGGTTCATGTAAGACTTTTCTTTTCTTTTTTTAATAATAGCAAATAAAGAAAATCTTGATATATCGGTGAATCCCACATAAAACCCGAAAAATCAAAACACGTTAAAAATAGGTAAAAAATCCAATTTAAAAATCAAGAAAATGCAATTCCATAGACTATAAATACTACCTCTAGTATCATCCCACACACCTCAGAGGAAAGAGAGAGATTATTCTAAAAACTGGCTGTTGCATGCAGGCTTTTCTTTGCTCTCCTTATTCTCTCCATCCATGATAAAGTTTGTTTTTATTCATTAAATCTCCACCTTTCATTAGCTTTATGTGGGCCATGCGCATATCATGGTATATCCATGCACGTACCTTGGTATGTGCTGCCCACCAATATGTGGCAATGTGGCTACGTGGTTGTCCAGGCTATCCATCCAGTGGACCGCAACAATCCCTGTGCCTTATCGGTGCCAATGGTCCACATTGCCAAGTGGCACATCCATATTTATGTTAGGACTGTCAATGGGTATTTTCATCTGCTGATATCTGATGGGCCCAACCAGATTTTAACAGTCTGGGTGGTTTCGGGTATGCTGTTTTGGACCGGTTCGATGAAATTGGACACCTCTATTTTTTGGCCGAAAACCATGAATTTTAATAGGAATGGAGACTCTCTAGATATTAAGTTTACTATTTATAGTAGGTCAACATTTTTAGGCTGTTTGAGTTTTGAGTCTAAAATTTCATATTAGGTTTGAGCTCATTATCTAAAGAATTATAATTTTATTTTTTTATTATCAATTAATTTATTTCAAATTTATTAAAAATTATCTCTACCTAGCATTCGTGGATTCAAGGAAACTATATGAGGAGTCCAGAATACTGTGTGGATTCGGAGTAGATATTCTAGAAGGTGGCCAACCTCATCACGTCCTTTTCTGCATTAAGCGTAGAGGAAGACGGTGATAGACCTCGTTATATCTACCTAGAATCCATGTTTTATTAACCTTCTATATCCTTGATGGATACAATCATGTGGTGGTTGTGCTTATGAAATCTGCAACTATTTTTCTGGAGGGAGCCAGCCATGACTGAGCAACAGCCCGAAAGTCACAAGGATTAAATTTTCTTAACCACCAGTTGAAGGGAGTTTGCCGCATTTAATGTGACAATTCATGTCATAATCGTCTTTAACAAATGCCACAAGCAAAACATAAAACACGAAGTTGTTTGTGACCAACATGATCCCATGCCTTGGGGCTAAAAATCAGTTAAGACTCACAGGGAACAATGGGGATTAAACACCAGAGGAGACCATCTATACACCATTTCATGTGCGTGGACGATCCAAGCCATCCACCAATTAAGTGCCCTCACGTAGACACAGTTGCACAACAATCTGGGCAGCCCGTTCACAAGGAGAGCTACACCGAAGTAAATTTTTGTATAAAACATCGAAGGCAACTTTCTAACAATGTGACAATTGGACGAGGGTACATGCTTAATTTTTTGCTTTGACATCTACAAGATTCAAGGCAGGTATGGCTTGGATTCTTCAAAGCGTGCAATGTTCACAAGGGTGGTGCATAGGTGTGTCTCCTTGTAGAATTTCCAAGAATCATTACGATCGCTTGGTCCTTGCTATCCAATCAATGACTCAGAATGAACAGCCAATATCAACTTATAAGATTTTATTATTATTATTGAAGAAATGGCTGCAAGTGCTTAGCATGTGCATTTTACTAATATATATAAAGGTTTGATGGATGAACTAACTTGGAAGGCTTCTAGTGATTTTGGTGTAGTTTAGAGATTTGTGGAGAGTTCCAGAGTTCTCTAGTAAGTTTTAGTAGCTACTTAAGTCTAGAAGAGTCTAGAATGCTTCTAAAATGTTCTTGACCATTATTGACAAATTGATATCATTTGATAGATATGCACTGAATAATAGAGTGGAAGATATACCTTATTATTCTCTTTTTGGAACTAGGAATAATATGCTTTTGTATCTCAGGTGGGAGAAGCATTGCAGGCTGCGATGAAAGCAGGGATAGATAGGAAAGATCTTTTCATCACTTCCAAGTTGTGGTATGGACTTCATATCTAGAACAATTCAATTAACTTTAGGTGTCCTTTGAAAATTTGAAGCAAAAATCATGCATTTTTTGGTCTAAGTTTTGTTATTAATTTGTAATAGATATTTGGCTCTCTTTTTTTTGGAAAGTTTTTCGTTTGATATCACAAGACATCTCAGAATCTGAAAATCTTCCCAGAATTTTCCGAATCAATAAATTGTTGAGTACTAGGTTTGTCACTACAAGTTCTTTACTTTCGTCATGGCATTTATTTGATTTGGTTTATTTCCTTTTTCTTTTTTAATTGTTGTTATATATATATATATATATATATATATATGCATCAGTTGGACCCGTTGGGTTTTCGGGCAGGGCCTATATTAGCCTATTTCTAGAAGCCTTTATCCCAACTACTCAAGTAATTCATTATCCTTATTGGTATTGGTTGTAAGGCTGTTGATTTAAACCCATGAATTTGGCTGCATGGTTTGGATCTGATGTTTTCAATGGCCCTTAGTGGTCGTGACTCATCAGTCTACCGTTTCGGATCTACAAATGGGGCCCATCCTAGCATATTGGTCTTTCTTGGCTTATGAAGAAGATGACCGGTCCATCCATGGTGAATTTCCATGGAACGGTTCATCTGGCGATCTAAATCTTCTAGATGGTCTGGATTGTGCTCAGGAGGCTTGTGGGGTCCACTTTATGGTGAAAGAGGAGTCGTTGATCATGATACTTTATCGGCAACCGAAACAACTTGCGCCGCTGTGATATCTCGCCAACATCTCATCTCGTTATGAGGCCTTCTGGTAGCCCTAGTTTCGGTGCTTCAGATTGCCTGCAGAAGTCTTCTAGAAGGCGGAGAATGGCTAGGATCACGCCAGCACGAAAATGGAAAGATTCTTCCTGCTTTCGAGCACGGAGCCGAAACGTTTCCACAAGTTTAGATGCGTGGTTGGGATTTTACGGAATGTATGGTTAGGATTTCAGGAATCTTGGCTAGGTAGATTGCCAGCACTGCGAAGTCGTAATATTCTCTCCGCATTTCTCTCTTTTGCTATCGAGTCCTATCATGAGTTGAGGTTTGAAGGGACGGCTGAGATTTGTTACGCTAGAGGGAGGGAAGTCTAATTGAATTGCCAGCTGTTTGCGAAGGAGGCGTAATGACTTCTGTTTTCGGAAATTAAAACGCCTCGCACAACTATTTGCGTCAGGGGTTGTGCGTACACACGTCGGATTTAACGTGCAAAAGTTGATGGGTTTTCGTCGAAAGCTTGACCGGAGTACGATGGACGGCTCAAATGAATCATGATGATGGGCCACACGCATCACAGCAACGGTCGTTCGTTTTAAACCGTAGTTGGGCGGGAACGGCGGAAGAAAGAGAATCTCTTTTTCAAGAAAACACGGGTCGAACTCGATTTAATCGTGAGGTGGGTTCAGTGCACCATCCCTCGTGCACACACAACACTTGTGTGGGGCCCACAGTGATGCACTGTGAAATCCACTCCATCCATTCACATTGGAGGTCCCAATCGAGGCCTCAAACCAAAGATCAGGCAGATCCAAAGTTTAGGTGGGCCATAACATGGGATTAAGACATTTAATTGAAAGTATCTGACGATCTTCGAAGATTCAACGGTCCGATCCTTTCATAATGGCTTGTGGGGGTCCAGTTTATGGTGAGACATGAGTCGTTGATCATGATCCTTTATCCGCAACCGAAACAGCTCGCGCTGTTGCGATATCTCGCCGACATCTCGTCTCATTATGAGGCCTTCTGGTAGCCCTAGTCTCTCTGCTTCAGATCGCTTGCGTGAGTCTTCTAGAAGGCAAAGAATGGTTGGGATCACGCCAGCACGAAAATGGAAAGATTCTTTCCGCTTTTGAGCATGGAGCGGAAACGTCTCCGCGTTGCAGCCCTAAATGGGACGCTCGGGATGGTTGGGTGGAGCCTCAGCAACAGCCCAAATTGAGCCACTGCGCATCGCCCGAAGAGGAAGGTATCTTTCCACCTTTTGTTGTGCTACAGGGAGATCCTCCTTCCGCGGCATTGATTGAAGGGTTGGGATGATTCCCAATTGTGCGGCTAGGATTTAGGAGACGCAGCTAGTGCGGATCACCATCTGGACTTGGCTTGAAGCCTTCATAACCGTCAATGGTTAGATTTGAATGCAATCGGGCCATCAGATTGACGGGAATCCATAATTAAATACCAAAGTCTAAAAGTATGGCCTACAACCATTAATCTACCAATTCATCACTCAATCATCACCAGTGGCAATGGATCATTTAAGCATTGAGGTTAATGTCGATTCTCGCACAAGCAAGTCCCTAGGACCCATTGGATTGGAATGGATTAACATTAAAGGAAATCTAGCAGTTGGTTCGTTAGGGAATGCCGTTTCCTCACGCAAATCAAGTTGTGGGCGCCACCTGAGTTTTAGATCAGCCTTGCCCTTGGGCCCATGGTAAAAAGATGACTGCACTAGAGGGATGGAGGTCGTGGATCTCCTGATACAGCCCTGTGGACCCAACAATCGATCTCGAGAGTGCGTTGTGCGTATGCACCAGCGATGCACTGGGCCTGCGAGACCTGGTCAAACTAAGTTTGACCGAGAATTTCAAAGGAGGAAGCCCTCTTCCTTCCTTTCTATTTCCACCTAGGGGCCTTTTAAACTGGACGCTACCCGTGCGTTCAATTTGTGGCCCACCATCATGGCTAGCAGCACGATCTGAGCCGTCCATCTTATAGAGGGGACACTATTGACCCAACCCTCATAAGTTTTGCAAATCGGTGGGCCCGTGCGTACACACGACGTCGATCGCAAGAAGACTAGCATGTAGAGGCATTGTGTTTCCAACCACTTATAAACCAAACCGTTGCAATCTATATGGGCCACCTCGGGCCGATCCCCAAGAGAATCTCTGGCACAAATCGTCTAGGTGCGGCCGTATTTCCAAGGGGAAAAAAAAAAACAAAAAGCCAGGCTGGCGATCCGCACTAGCTGCGTCTCCTAAATCCTAGCCGCACAATCGGGAATCATCCCAACCCTTCAATCAATGTCGCAGAAGGAGGATCTCCCTGCACCACAACAAAAGAGAGAAAGAGACATTCCTCTTCGAGCGATGCGCAGTGGCTCAATCTGAGTTGTTGCTGAGGCTCCACCCAACCATCCCAAGCGTCCCATTTAGGACTGCAACGAAGGAAACATTTCCGCTTCGTGCTCAAAAGCGAAAAGAATCTTTCCATTTTCGTGCTGGCGTGATCTCAGTCATTCTTCGCCTTCTAGAAGACTCCTGCAAGCGATCTGAACCATGGAAACTAGGGCTACCAGGACTCTTTCCTAAAGACGTGGACACTCTCCTAAAGGCTTGGCATGGTGTAGGAATAGGAAAACAATACACCCGGGTGTGGCGAATAGCTATTATGGCTACTTGGTGGGCTGTTTGGACTGAGAGGAATAATAGGTGTTTTCAGAACACAGCAAAATCTCCCCACATTCTGTCTTCCCTGATTAAATGCATGATTGCTGAATGGGTTACCCATATGGATGGGTCAATGATTTCTTTTCATTAAGGACTAATGGTTTTTGCCTCCTCAGCAGATTCCGTTCTCCTTTGTTTTCTTTTACCCTTTAATTTAAGTTATCTTTCAAAAAAAAAAAAAAAATTTGAGATGAGATGTCGGCGAGATATCGAAGCGGCGCGAGCTATTTCGGTAACGGATAAAGTATCATGATCAACGACTCCTCTCTCACCATAAACTGGACCCCACAAGCCATTATGAAAGGATCGGACCATCGAATCTTCAAAGATCGTCAAATACTCTCAATTAGATGTATGAATCCCATGTTATGGCCCACCTAAACTTTGGATCTATCTGATCTTTGGTCTAAGGCACCGATTGGGACCTCCAATGTGAATGGATGGAGTGGATTTCACTGTGCATCACTGTGGACCCCACACAAGTGGTGTGTGCACGAGGGATGGCGCACCGGCAGTGCACCGAACCTACCCCACGGACAAACCGAGTCCGACGCGCGTTTTCCTGAAAAAGAGAGATTCTCTCTTTTTTCCACGGTTCCCGCCCAACTGCGGTTTAAAACGAATGATCGCCGCTGTGATGAGTGTGGCTCACCATCATGATTCATTTTGATGATCCGAGCCGTCCATCATACTCTGGATGAGCTTCCGACCAAACCCCTTCAACTTTCGCACATTAAATCCCACATGCGTACGCACAACCCCTGACACAAATAGTTGTGCGGGGCGTTTTAATTTTCGAAAACTGAAGTCATTCTGCCTCCTCTGCAAACAGCTAGCAATTCAATTAGACTTCCCTCCCTTCATCTCGACCCTCCAGCGCAACAAATCTCAGCCGTCCATTCAAACCTCAACTCATGATAGGGCTTGACAACAAAAGAGAGAAATGTGGAGAGAATATAACCGTTTTGCGATGCTAGCAATCTGCCCAGCCAAGATTCCGAAAATCCTAATCATACGTTCCGTAAAATCCCAACCACGTGTTTAAACTTGTGAAAATGTTTCGACTCCGTGCTCGAAAGCGGAAAGAATCTTTCCATTTTCATGCTAGCATGATCCCAACCATTCTCCACCTTTTAAAAGACTTTTGTAAGCGATCTGAGGCACCGAAACTAGAGCTACCAGAAGGCCTCATAACGAGATGAGATGTTGACGAGATATTGCAGCTGCGCAAGCTGTTTTGGTTGTGGATAAAGTATCATGATCAGATCCAAACCATGCAGCCAAATTCATGGGTTAAAATCAACAACCTAACAACCAATAGCATGAAGGATGTATTAGTAATCAGTTCACAGTGTCAGTCCGAAGCTACATTCAAATTCAATTGCCTTTTGTATCGCACCCAAATAGCAATTACCAGTTCGCTTCCACTTTAGGGAACTATTGGCTAAAGACATGCAACTCTTTCTATAATGAAATGCAACCTGTAGACCTTAAGTACTGCTGATTCACCTAACTTTCCAAAGCTCAACAGATAGCTTACAAGATGGATTCATACAACTTGGACCCTGTTTGCAATCTGTATTCGAGAGGGATACAAAAGAAAATAAATTGTTAAATAAGCTCCCTATAAGCGTGTTTTCCACTTTGATCAAGGGCATTTTGGAGAAATGAACAGATTACTTTTTGGTATGAAATCTTCGGATCCACGGTTCGAATCCACGGTTTGGATCAACGGTTCGGTTCGGTTCTACATGCCCGTAAACCAAAACCGAACCGTATCCAACGGTTCTTAGAATTTTGGAACCGGAACTAGAACCGGAACCAGTGTTGTCTAGAACCGGACCAAAACTAAAGACGATTCTGACCTGAATCGTCACATTAAATGCAGTAAACTCCCTTCAACTGGTGGTTACGAAAATTTAATCCATGTGACTTTCGGGCTGTTGCTCAGTTATGGCTGGATCCCTCTAGAAAAATAGTTGCAGATTTCATAAGCACAACCACCACATGTTTGTATCCATCAAGGATATAGAAGGTTCATAAAACATGGATTCTAGAAATCCATACCTTTTTATAATATGAATGAACACTCATAAAGAATCCTCGTAATTGGATCCAATCATGGCCTTATGAAACTACTTGAGATTAGCAAGATATAGGCTCGTCTAAGAACATAAACTAAAGCAATGGTACTGACCTTTTCCACTACTTCTCCGTCAATTGTGCTCTTGCCCAAGTCAATATGTGCCTCTGCAACCAAAAGAAATACCTATTTTTATTTAAAATGAAGCATGTCAGTCCATATGTATTTATTAATTAATGCACACAGACGCATCAGCATGCTAGGTTTGTCAGAGTCATCAGGACACCAATTGCACATCAGCTGCAGATGATTACATACATCTCTGTATGTGGTTGTATTTTTGAATTATAACTGAATTACATCAAAACCACAATATCACATCTATCTTTCTAAATGAATTCCACAAACATCTCAGTACAGTTCATGATTTTCACACAACGGAATCTGCTGAAACAACAGAAAAAGGGAAAAAATGATTGTAATACAACAAGATTCAAGAACATATTCATACAAACATAATCATACTTTAAACAATAAAGTATATAAAAATAAAAATAAAAATAAAAAAACTTCAAATTGACAATGACAAAACCGAAACGAGAATTTACCTTAGCCCATTCAGCTCCGTGTGATGGAAAAGGCAGAGCATGGTAGCCACAGATTCCCTTAGCCCATTCAGCTCCATGTGATGGAAAAGGCAGAGCATGGTAGCCACAGATTACCTTAGCCCATTCATTCATTTGATCTTGTGTGCTAACCGGTGGTGGAACACAATTTGTGAGGGTCATTTCACTGACAAATTGTGTGATCCTCTGAAGACACTCCTCTGCTATTATACTCCATACATGAATGGAAGTTGTAATGCAGAACTACAAAAATATCTTACGAAGAAGAAATCAAGCTGTCAAAATTGATAACATTGATTCAAACCAATTGATTCCAACTCAACAATATAAACGAGACTCAACTTACCATCTTCATTGACTGCCATGGAATTTATTATAGTTATTCTGCTGGGAGCTGTAGAAAGCAAATGATATCAGAGTCCTAGGCAGATGCACAACAGTTAGTTGATAATTAATATAAACTTCTGGTGAATATTATAATGGAGAGAGCACATTAATGGAAGGGGCAAAGAGTCCTGCGCATAAAACCAATCTTGTCAGACCCTCTCATTTAGGGTGTCATTTTCATTTACTTCTTATGACACATGCACAACTTTGAACATCGAAAAAGAGCAAATATAGTTTGCCATGTCCATCATTATTGGGAGAATGGATAAGGCAAACTGAGATGTGTAGAATCAGGATTTAGAAATGCATATGTTTAGGACTAATATCAGGAAAAATATATATATATAGAACCTCAAAAAATCAGGCTGGTCCACCCATATATATCAGCTTGATATCCCAGAAACCTTTTAAAAAATACAAATCGTTATAGAAACTATATAAAGAAGAAAGAAAAGGCTAAATGGAATCAATAGTAAAGCAATATAGGAAGGGAAAATTTAACTATGTTTCATGCACAAAACCTTTGTGATTGTCCAATTTCGGGCTTGGATATCATCTCCTGCAGACAAATAGAACAAATGAAAATAAGGTTAAATAGATGTATCTAAAGAATCCAATGGCTCCAACACAATTCAAAGCAAGTGGGAAAAGGAGTAGAAACTTGTTTGAATTCAATAGTTTAAAATTCAGGTGGTCTGGGGATCTAAGCCTCAATGTTCAGTCGGGTCTCATCCATCTCAGTCTCATTGGCTGAAATACTTCCATAATTCCATGTTGCTTGAACCAAAACGACCGTGCATTTTTAGGAAGATGACAAACCAGATTGGAATTCCGTCCATTTCGTAGGTCCTCAATCGAACAGCTCCGATCACCCATAATCATTGCCTCACATGGATCGCACACAACCCCAAAATCACCCTAACTAGACAATCACATTCATTCAAAATAAGCCCCGTAAAATGCGTATATGCAAAATCAATCAGGTAGGATTTCTGCCCAAAACAACTGCATGCATGAGAGAAAGAGAGAGAGAACGCAGAGAGAGAGAGGCTGGGAGAGAATCTGAGAGAGAGGGAGAGGGAATCAGAGAGAGGAAGAGAATGGGTGTCGAGTTGGAGCAGGGGCGGCGAGGACGAGAGAGTAGGAGAAGGAGAAGGAGAGAGGAAAGAGGGCTGGGTTAGCGTTTTAATTACATGATCCGGGAAACGGATTGCGTCCTGCACGATAATCTGTCCGGGCAGGGTTCTGTGGGGCCCCCGTGATGTAAGGATTTTATCTATGCCGTTAATCCCTTTTCCCATTTCATTTTACTGCAGGATCCCAAGAATGAGACAAGTCCACAGTTTAAGTGGACTACACAAAAGCAACAGTGATAACCCACTGTTGAAATCTTTCTAAGGGCCACCGGCCCACCATGATGTTTATTTACCCTCGAAGCTATTCAAAAGGTAACGTAGACCTGAATGACGTGAAAACACAAATATTAGCTTGATCCAAGATTTCTGCAGCTCCTAATAAGTTTTTATTGGTGGCCGTACAATCCCTACTTTGTGGTTCACTTAACTATTGGTTCTATCTCATTTTTGGTTTCATGACATGAAATAATCCAAAAAAATGGATGAACGGTGTAGATAAAACCCATACATCATGGTGGGCCCCGTAAAGGGTAGGAGTAGAATGCAATGCGCTTACTATCTATACGGAGGATCAGGTATAATTTAGAAAAACAATAGAACCGTTCGGAAACCGAAGAATTAACCGTTTCTAATTAATAATATTAGTGCAGTGCCATGGACTCGGCCGCATCCACATCCAAGCTCTTTGAGTAGGCCACGAGGCGATCTTGGACAGTCAGGTGATGCCCGCTTGCACATAGAAGCGAATATGGATGACTAGACACGGTCAAAGTACATATCTTCATGTTCATGTATGTCATCATTAAAATAGGAGTGATTGGATGTACACCATTAAAATCCTCCTAAAGTTTACTGTACTTTTTATTTGACATCCAACCTATTAATTAGGTCATACACCTGGATAGGGAAAAAAACAAAGATCAACTTTATCCAAAACTTTCATGGCCCCAAAAGGTTTTCAATGGTCTACGTTCTCAACAATGTTTCCTGTAATGTAGTCCACTGCAGTCCACTGCAGATTTGTATATGCCTCATTTTTGGTATGATTCCATAAAATGTTCTAGAAAAATATGCATGTACGTAGTAGATGAAACACATACATTAACCACCGGTCATCTGCAAATCCGTTTCCAAGATTAACGCGGATTGCGTACTAACTCTACCCTCCTCCAGCAGGTAACAGGCAAAGGTTTAAGTGTACACCGTAATGTAAGGGTTTTATCCACACCCTCTATCCTTTTTTTATATTACTTTTGAATATGTGCCCAAAACTGATCAGATACAAGATAGAGATGGGCTACAAAATGGGGATTACACTTTTACCGTTGAAAACTTCTCGGGTCAAATAAGTTTTGGATTGAGTTAATATTTGTGTTTATTTTAATTTATCAAGTTTATATGAATAGGTTGAAAAATGGATCGACAATGTGAATAAAACCCATACATCACGGTGTCTACTAAAAGCTTTGCCAGTTCCTAGCAGGCTACGGGCGCAGGTAGGACGCGATCCGCGTTCGACTGGTAGGGGTAGGATGCAATCTGGCTAGTGTACCACACACCACCCCTTACCTGGCCGGTGTGTTGACCTCATAGAGTTCTATGGGCACATCATGAGATATGTGTTATATCCAAACTGTCCGTACATTTAGAGAGCTCTTCGTGAGGCTTGAGACAGAAAATAAGCCAAATCCAAATATCAAATGGACCACAATGTAGAAAGCAGTGAGGGATTGAACATGTACCATTGAATCCTTCTTGAGGGTCAAAGAAGCTCTATACCCATCTGATATTTGTTTTTCCTCTTCATCCAGGTCTGTATAACCTTATGAACAGATTGTATGGAAAATAAACATTATGATGGTCCCTACAAACATTTTAATGGGGAGAAATATTATCCCACTCATATTTGTGGTGGGGTCCACTTGAACTTTGGTTAACATTTATTTTTCGGCTCATGCTCTAAAATGAGCTTGCCAATTTATTGAACTGTATGTATATAATAAATACATCATTTTGGAGCTACGTAACTTTGATCTTTTTTCAAGAGTTCATACGTTAAGGCTAGGAGGAGCCTCGGCGCTCGTCTTCGAAAGCCATCGTACACACGCCACTACGTGCTCTTCACTGGTGTGATACACCAGCCAATCGCTTCCGCCTTAAAGGCGAAATCGGATTGCGTACCGAGTTAGTCAGTAGGCTCTCATCATACGAAGTAAACTCTGATGGACCAACCGTGAACGCATGTGATTAATCCACATTGTCCATCTGTTTTTCCAAATCATTTAAGGGGTTGAGACCATAATTGAAGCATATCCAAAGATCAAGTGGATCATACCAAGGAAACAGTGGGGTATAATGATTTCCACTGTCGAAGCTTTTCTAGGCCCCACAGTAATGTTGATGTTTATTTGTCATCCAACCTATTCATGGGATCGTAAAGACATGGATGAACCGTAAACACAAATATAAGCTTGATCCAAAACTTCTATGACCTCCGAGACATTCAAATCAACTTTTTCATGTGGTGTGGTACATTTTAACATTTTATATGATTCATCTTTTAGCTCAAGCACTAAAATTATAATGGAAAATGGATGGACACAGCGAAAAAAATAAATAAATCATGTAATTATGAAAGGAGTAGGACTAGATCCACTTGAGTGATTTCTAGTTCACTGAATCTTGCATTTCAGTTCAGCATCTAGTTTGGATACGCTATTATCCAATTCAATTTACTCAAAGTGATGTGAATTGCTGTTTGGAGGCCAACTGGACATTTTGAACGAAGTGGGGTTAATCCAATTGGGTCATCTCGAATTCGTTTTCAATTCTAATGAGTGGGGCCTATGTTTCAGTAATCCCGACCACTGGGCTGTTGTGTCCCACCATGGACCATCGACCATGCCCCAAAAATCTCTTATATCTAAGATCCTAGAAGCCAGTTTTGAGAGTATTTTCAGCTGAATGTAGACTGCTCTCTTCTTAATTCTTTATATGTAGGCCACAAATCCAAAGGTTGAGATTGTCCTATCGAGGTGAGTTTTGGGGCATCATCCATCCATAGAAGAATGCATGTTGAAGACCAAAAGTAAGTTGGCCCTACTTAATCAAAACTAAAATCCTCATGCAATGTGGAAACACCTGGGTGGCATATTGTTGAGATGTGGAGCCACATCTGGACAGGGTTGCTCGACTAGTTAAGTGCCCTGCTCGACCAGTCGAGGGCTGACTTGACTCAAAGTCCAGCAAGCTATGATTTTTTGAGTCCGAGGTGCTCAACCGGTCAAGGCCCATGCTTGACCGGTCGAGGGTCCGCTCGACCAGTCGAGGAGCTTGCTCAACCAGTCGAGGTTAAGCAAATTCGTTTTACAGATTTGATACGAATTACGGAATTTTGAAGCGGTTTCGCAAGGGTGCAAAAAGGAAGTTGCTTAAACTATAAATAGGGGTCCATAGGGTTTTTCTAGGTCATGGGAATTATTATAAGGTGTATGCAAAGGGTTTTTTCTATACATCTAAGGGAAGAGATTAGTATATTGCTTGTAATCTCGTTTTCTTCGTAGTGGAATTTTGCGCCCGTGTTTTTTACCCTTGTTTCGGATTTTTCCACGTATATTTTGTCATGTGGTTTATGTGAAATGCTTTGATTCTTCTTTTAGATTATATTTCTTTTTGTTTATCATTTGTGGGTGAGATTGGAGATTGGATGTCTATTCACTAGCGTTGTTGGCGTGCCGCGCAACAACTAGTATCAGAGCTATTGATTTAGTTCAAGTGGGAGCGATAACGGAAGAATGGAATACTAGAATTGAGATGTTTGATGGTTCAAAATTTACCTTCTGGAAGATGCAGATAGAGGATTATCTGTATCAGAAAGACCTCCATATTCCTCTAGGAAGAAAAGAGAAGAAACCAGAGAATATGACAGATGATGAATGGTCTTTATTGGATTGGAAGGCTTTAGGAACGATCCAACTCTCTTCGTCTAAGAGCGCCCATCGCCTTCAATATATCTAAGATAAATACCACAAAAGAATTAATGGAAGCCCTAGCTACGATGTATGAAAAACCTTCAGCGTCCAACAAGGTCCATCTTATGAAACAACTATTCAACATGAAGATGTTAGATGTGGGTACGTGGCTGAACATCTAAACGAGTTCAATACAGTCATGAACCAATTGAAATCCGTTGGCATTGTTTTTGAAAACGAGGTTATGGCGTTATTGATCTTGTCCAGTTTGCAAGACAGTTGGGATGGTTTGGTGATTGCTGTGAGCAATTATTCATGGTCGACAAAGCTGAAATTTGATGATGTGGCTGCTCTAATTCTCAGCGAAGAATCTAGAAGAAAGGCATCAGGAGTTTTAGGAGATTCAGGGAATGCTCTAAACGTTGAAGGAAGAGAAAGATCGCTGAACAAATGAGACAATAAATACAAACGTTCTAAGTCGAGGAAGAAGTCTAAGGGACCGAAAGACAAAGACAGGTGTTAGTATTGCGGAAAGAAGGGGCACATGAAACGTGATTGCAGTGCGCTTAAGAAACAAGAAGGAAGCTCTCAAGGCGGGAATGATTCAGTAAATCTATCTGAGAAGAGTGACACATAAGAGGAATGAGTCTTGGGTCATAGACTTAGGTGCTTCGTTTCATGCCAATTCGTGTAAGGAAGTTCTGTGTGATTATGTGTCAGGTGACTTCGGGAGAGTACCTTGGTGATGATGAGCCGTACAGTATTGTTGGAAAGGGAGATGTTCATATAAATCAGAAAGATAGAACGACTTTGAAATTGAAGAATGTCAGGCATGTACTGAATTTGAAACAGAATTTGATCTCAGTGGGGTAGTTGGCCTATACCGAATATGTGATGACATTAACCAGTGATTCTTGGAAGATCACAAAAGGTGCCTTCGTGATATCTCGAGGTAAGAAGGAAGGTACTTTGTACGTGACTTCAGGATCGTATAGTTCACTCTCAGTCGCATCAACTGGAGTGAATGGACAGTTATGGCATTAGAGGTTGGGATATATGAGTGAGAAATGAATGAAAGTGCTATTGTTAAAAGAAAAAATACCAGGGTTGAAGTCTATTGACTTGGAATTCTACGAGGACTGCGTGTATGGTAAGCAGAAGAGGGTAAGTTTCAAGAAAACAAGACATGCTCCAAAGACGCATCTGTTGAAGCTTGTACACACTGATGTGTGGGGACCGGCACAGGTATCATCTCTTGGTGGCTCACGTTATTTTGTTTCTTTTATTGATGATGCTAGTAGAAAACTATGGGTCTATTTCTTAAAGCATAAATCTGATGTATTTGATATATTTAAGAAGTGAAAAGTAATGGTAGAAAACGAGATAGGTAAAACAGTAAAATGTCTTAGATCAGATAATGGGGAGAGAGTACTGTGATAAGAGATTTGAGGAGTATTGTGCAGCAAATGGAATCAACCATCAGAAAATGATTCCGACACCACGGCAGAACGGTGTGGCTGAGCGCATTAACAGAACCATCCTAGAGCGCGTCAGGAGCATGATGTTACATGCAGGGTTGCCCAAGACGTTTTGAGCAGATACTGTGAATACTGTCACATATCTCATCAATAGAAGTCCCTCAGCACCATTGGATGGCGGGCTACCAGAAGAAACGTGGACTGGGAAAGAAGTGAACCTTGCACATCTTAAAGTGTTCGGTTGTACTTCATATGTTCACATTGATGCAAAGCATAAAAACAAGCTGGATGCAAAGTCCAGGAAGTGCACGTTTATAGGCTACGGGCAGCATGATTTTGGTTACAGGTTTTGGGATACAGAAAACAGAAAAATCATCAGAAGCAAAGACGTAGTCTTCAATGAAAAAGTAATGCGCAAGGACAGTGTGTAGCAAAACAAGGCCGATGAGAAAGAATTCGTACAGTTAGAAGAGTTACCGGACACCGGTGTTATAGCGCCGTAGGATGATCATACACAGGAGCATTATGAGGCAGAGCCACAGACACCGGTTGTGAGGAGGTCTACTTGAGAGAGGAGACCCATAGTCCCCCTCCTTACAGTATCTGTCGCTGACAGATAATGGTGAACTAAAGTGTTTTGAAGAGGCATTATAGTCAGATACACGGGTTAAGTGGGAGCAGGCCATAGATGATGAGATAGACTCTCTCGAGTCTAACTGTACATGGGAGCTAGTAACTCTACCTAAGGGTAAGAAAACTCTTCATAAAAGTGTGTTTACAGACTGAAGGAGGAACATGATGGTTCAAAATAGTACAAGTCTAAATTAGTTGTAAAAAGGTTCCAACAAAAGGCAGGTATTGACTTCACTGAAATATTTTCACCAGTGGTGAAAATGACTACGATTCGTATGGTCTTGAGTATAGTGGCTACAGAGGATTTATATATAGAGCAACTAAATGTTAAGACAGTCTTTCTTCATGGGGACCTTAAAGAAGATATATATACATATATGCATCAGCCGACCGGCTATGTGGCACCAGGAAAGAAGAACAAAGTGTGTAAACTGAAGAAGAGTCTATATGGCCTGAAACAGGCCTCGATCCAGTGGTACAAGAAGTTCAACAGTTTCATGTCGGGAAACGGTTTTAGGATATGTCATGCAGACCACTGTTGCTATTTGAAGAAATTTGATATGTCGTACATCATCCTTATTCTGTACGTTGATGATATGCTTGTGGCCAGATCAAGCAAAAAGGACATCTCAGATCTCAAAAGACAACTATCTAGAGAATTTGCCATGAAAGATTTAGGAGTTGCAAAACAAATTCTAGGCATGAGGATAAAATGTAACAGGGAAAACAAGAAACTGGTTTCGTCACAAGCAGAGTACGTAGTCAAGGTACTTGATCGATTCAGTATGGGAAGCGCTAAGCCGGTTAACACTCCATTAGCCAACCACTTTAAGCTTTCTAATGAGCAAGGTACAATGACGCAGGAGGAACGAGACTACATGGCTAAAGTCTCATATGCATCAGCTATTAGGAGTCTCATGTATGCTACGGTGAGCACGAGGCCAGACATTGCTCAAGCAGTGGGAGTTGTTAGCAGGTTCATGAACAACCTTGAGAAGGAACATTGAGAAGCTGTGAAGTAGATCCTTAGATACCTGGTAGGTACTATGGATGTAGGGCTGTGTTGTGGAGGATCGGAAATCAAGCTATAAGCTACGTAGATTCAGATTTGGCAGGAAATATCGATAGCAGAAGAAGCACTACAGGTTATGTCTTTACTCTGGGTAGTGCTGCAGTCAGTTGGATCTCTCAGTTACAGAAGATAGTATCTATCAGTACAATGGAAGCAGAATATGTTGCGACTACAGAAGCGTGCAAGGAGATAGTATGGATGCAAGGTTTCATAGAAGAGTTGGGTAAGAAGCAAGCAGATTACAAGCTGTATAGTGACAGTTAGAATGCAATACACTTGGCTATAAATTCATTCTTTTATTCAAGGACCAAGCATATTGACATCAGATATCACTTCATACATTCGTTACTGGAAGATAGATCGATTGCTCTGGAGAAGATCCATACAAGTGAGAATCTTGCGGATATGCTGACCAAGGCGGTCACACAGGAGAAGCTGAAGCTCTGTTCAGCTTTCATTGATCTTCAGGCTTGAAGACGGGGAGGTGGTACACTCCGGATGTAGAAGACGAATGTTTATGGTGATGTGTCTCCAAGTGGGAGATTGTTGAGATGTGGAGCCACATCTGGACAAGGCTACTTGACCAGTTGAGTGCCCTACTCGATCAGTTGAGTGCCCTGCTCGACCGGTCGAGTGGCCCACTCGACCGCTCGACTCAAAGTCTAGCGTTGGCTCGACTCAAAGTCTAGCGAGCTATGATTTTTTGGGTCCGAGGTGCTTGACCGGTCGAGGCCCATGCTCGACTAGTCGAGGAGCTTGCTCGACCAGTCGAAGTTACGCAGATTCGTTTTACGGATTTGATACGGACTGCGAAAATTTGAGGCGATTTTGCAAGGGTGCGAAAGGGAAGTTGCCTAAACTATTAATAGAGGTCACTAAGGCTTTTCTAGGGTCATGGGAATTATTCTAAGGTGTATGCAAAGGATTTTTTCTATACATCCAAGGGAAGAGGTTAGTATATTGCTTCTAATCTCGTTTTCTTCATAGTAGAATTTTGCACCCTTGCTTTTTTACCCTTGGGGTTTTTCCACGTATATTCTGTCTTGTGGTTTGTGTGGAATACTTTGATTCTTCTTCTAAATTATATTTCTTCTTGTTTATCGTTTTTGGGTGAGACCGGAGATTGGATCTCGGTTCACTAGCGTTGTTGGCGTGCTGTGCAACACATATCACATGGTTCCTCTTGAGGTACATCCAGCACCAATCCTTATCACTTGTTTCCCTGCAAATTCCTTATTATGGAATCCAAGTCGGCCCACCTAAGATCAGATTGTGGTGGACCACTGCACAGGGTAGTCCATGATTTGCAAACAACCATAGAATCACCCCAATCAGATAATCAAAAGTCATTTGATTCTTCCATTGAAAAAGTTCAATCAAAGCCATCTGATTAAGGGCCCGTAAAATAGACAATTGGATTCCATTAAAAAGTTCAATTAAAGCAATCTGATTAAGGGCCCGTAAAATAGCCAGTTGGATGACTCCTACCTTGCATTTATAAGTCCCTTAATCAGAAGGCTTTGATTAATTAGCCCATGGGGATTTGTAACACGTAACCTATAACCTGATACAAACATTGCCCATTAAGCAATCATTAGCAATCAAGAAGAACAATCGGGAAGTGTGAAAGGTGGGCAACCTGTTTGGTTGATAGCCCAAGAAAAAATAATAATAATAATCCCCAAAATATGAATAGAGAAATGCTAGCAATTGCCTCTCAACATTTAAGTTCCATCCAACAGTCCCTCTTCACAGTACACGTGGCAATTTACCACCAGGTTAAGGCCCATCATGTGGTGGGCCACCAATTGGATGAACCATAGGCCAAACATTGCAGTCAAACAACAGTGACCATACAGTCACGAGTTCTGCAGGGTTGAACACCGACCATCTAGAGCCATTCCTTTCTGCAGGCGGCTGATCGAGGGACACCAAAGCCCATTTCCTTGCTTTCCTGTACATGGCACATCCACATCCCGGACCACCAGATCAATGGCCCCCATCATCTCATGAACTGTTAGGAGAGCTGCATCAAAATACTAGCACAAGAATGGGGCATAGGACATCAACGAAATTATCTGTATTCCAAGAGTCATGTTTCCCAACAATAAAACTAGGAGGCCCTTCTCTCTCTTTTAAGATTTTACAGACGCATGCATACAACTGTTGGAAAGAAACCTCGTTTTTCATGACATTCTCTCTTTAGTCTTTTACTTCCCAAGTTAATAAAACAAATCCATGATACAGAAACTCCATTACAACAAGCTACCTGTCGACGACTTCACAAAACTATGATCCCTATATCTTGGAATGCCCACATGGAAAGCCTGTTGTAGAACATCAATCCAATCTGCAAATATGGACTCTTTTAGCTACTGTATCTGGGCATATTCCTTTTCCATGATCGACTCCAACTCCTCAAAATGCTTGATCTTGGATTGAATCTTATTCAGCTATTAACAGCAAATGCAAATCACACTACAGGAAAAAGATGCAGAGCCGACGGTTGGGGTTACCCTTTGCCGGCTGCCAGTTTTACCGGCCGTAGGTAAAGGGGCCGATAAAAAGAAAAAAGGGACGCCCTAATTCATTTGGCTCCCCAATCGACTCTCTCTCTCTCTCTCTATTTTAAAAGGAAGAGAAAACGACTCTCTCTCGTTCTCTCTCTCGATTGCAGAATCGAGGAATAACAATAGTCAAAAACAGTAATCCTAACCCTAGGAATCTCTCTCCACCCACTCTCTCTCTCTCTCTCTCATTCTCTCTCTCGAAACCCTAATTCTTTCAAAATCAGGGTTACTGAAGACTAGGGTTTTTGGATGTGAGATCGTTCGGATCCGTCATGGCTGATCTTCCCAGCGACGCAGTGGCAGCGGCGAGGGCTTCTCCCCGGCAGTGCCGAGCAATGGCCGTACGGATGCGTCGCCGCTGACGGTGTCAGGATCGTTCAAGGGGTCGAGGAGGCGGACATCAGTCCGACAAAGCCTCGACGCAGACGAGTTCATTTAGTTTGTTTAGATTTCAAAGGGAAGTTGGGATTCTGCCCTGGATCCAATTTTGAGCCAAATCCAACCTTTGTAGTTCCTTGAGCTGACCGATTTCAGGTGGCATTTCTCCGGAGATCTACTTATGGCTCAAATTCAACAAAGCCAAGTTGGTTAGTCAACCGATTGCGGCAGGTATGCTTCCATAGATGCAATTCCTTCCCATGTACAAACTCTTGAGATTGGTTGAAAGATTACTGACTGTTTCAGGAATTAGGATGTCGAGATGTTAGGATGTGTTGGAATAAAATCAGTTCATTTTTATACTTTGTTTTTTTCTTTTTAGGATCTGTTGGAATAAAATCTGTTCCTTTTTTTATATTTTAAATGAGTTTTTTGTCAAGATCTTTTGGAATAAAATCAGCTATTTCTCTTCTCTATTTTTTTATTTTTTTTTTGGGTTTCCTTAAATTGGAATATGATTCTTTTCTTAATTGAACGGCCATAAACGTTGCATTGGAAATTCTTTTTAATGCATTTTCTTTTTCTTTTTCATTTCCCTTGTATTCGTGCAAATAAAGGCCACAGCAGTTGAAGTGCTACAAGCGTTAAAGGGAAAATTGGGCCCTCTTTCTTGTCATTGAAAAATACAAAGGGCCAATTTTGTCATTTCAGAGCAGCCCTCTTTCCCGTTGGAAGAGAAGATGTCAAAAGCACATGGATGTTCTTCTCATGTCCTCATGTTGGAAAGGAAGCCGCAATTGACTTTATGTTCTATTTTTTTTTCCTAATGACAGCATGCATTGGTTGATGAATCTTTCTCCAATCAAACGTTACAGACTCTAGTTTCATTCTGCCGCTGATTTACACATGCATGGGGAGTTCGCGCGACATTGCCATTGGGACCAGTAGCAGTTGTGTCTCTCCTTCTGGGGACTTTGCTACAAAATGAGGTTGATTCTGTTAAAAATCCAGATGAGTATCTCCGGCTTGTATTCACTGCAACATTCTTTGTTGGGATCACTCAAGTCACACACTTGGATTTTTTAGGTAATTGAACGATCCGTTTTACAAGTTTTCCATACCCTTGTTAACTTAAAAGGTCGGTATTCTTTGTTATAACATTGACGATTCTGGTAATGTTTACATATTAGGATTCTTGATCGACTTCCTATCTCATGCGGCCATTGTTGGGTTCATGGGTGGGGCAGCCATCACAATTGCTCTGTAACAGCTCAAAGGTTTCCTTGGCATAAAGAATTTTACTAAGAAGACAGATATAATTCTGGTTTTGCATTTGGTATGGAGTTTTGTACATCATGGGGTATGAAAATCTACTGAAAACGACTGTTATTGATAGTGTTTAAAAGCTTGGATTTGAGATGAAAACCAACCAACTCAAAACAAAACCAACCAACTCAAAACTAGCAACCATGATAAGTCAATTAGGTTGTCCAATGACTCAGTCAAGCCAAAACTAAATTTCCCTAAGCTAATGAGTTTAGAAGTACAGATTGCTGTCATTTTTCCTCACTGACTGTTTTCTTTTACTACATTCGCAGTGGAATTGGTAGACAATCCTCATAGGATCAGTCTTCTTGGTTTTCCTTCTAGTTACCAAATACATTGTAAGTTTTTTCTCTTTGCTTCATATTCCTTGGACTCCATGCTTGTGGAAGGTTTCCTTCTTACATGACTCAAAATTGTTACAGGGGAAGAAGAAGAAGAGCCTTTTCTGGGTGCCCGCGATCGCCCCTTTGATCTCTGTTATTCTCTTGACCTTTTTTGTGTATATTACACATGCAGAAAAGCATGGTGTTAAAATTGGAAGTTTCCGAACTTTGTAGAGTTAACATCTCTATTTTATCTAATATTAGTCAACTAATAGTGCTGCAAATGTCTGAAAGGTGAAAGACATACAAAGGGGTATAAATCTGTCATCCTTGGACCAAATTCATTTCAGTGGTGAATTTGCTGCGAAGGGTTTCAGAATTGGTGCAGTGGCTGGTATGATAGCATTAACTGTATGCCTACTCCACACATAAAGAATCCTAATTTTTAAGACATGCTGCTTGCAAACATCCATCTGCAAATGCAAGACAAGTAGTCACACGCATGTGAGATTCGGGCCCTTCATAAGGTAGGCCCCAAGGTGAATGCCCCCTATTCCAAAAATCAGGCCAATTCATCCAAAGGGTGGCTGCACATGTATATTGAATGAGGAACATTTGATTTTCTAACCATCTATTGTTTCATGCATGTGTGGGCCACCAAGTGAGTGGACTGGACTGGGCTTGGGAATATTCACCATTGAGCCCACTGGATGAATGGTCTGGATCTCACACTGGAGTTCTCAGATTGGTTCATATAAATGCAAAGCCACACCCACTTGTTACTATTTATAGGGAGATTGAAGTTGCTTGTATTTGATATAAATTTTCATTTTCAATATTGTTATCCATATGGTTGTTAATGAGTTGGGCCTGGGTTGCCTTTGGTGTGGATTTTGAACTGATTGGATGTGCCTATCTGGCTGGCCCCATTCAAAATTTGAATTTTGCTAAGCCCAAGCCTTGCCCATTGACAGTTGTAGTTATCCAACTGTCTACATTTCATTTATCTGTTTTTTTTCTTTTTGTTAATTATGGACCAGAACAAGCTGAAGGTCCTATTGTCCTCATCTTAGCTCCTACCAGGGAATTTTTGAGTTTCGAATCCCTAATTAGGGATTTGTAGTGTCAATTCCCTAATTGAAATCATTGAAAACATTAATTGATCTTTTATTGAAAAGTAACTTTTAGTGTAAGCAGTTTTCTCACTATGATTTTCGGCCGATAGTCTATCCACATGTGACCCATCAGATCAATACTCCTGAGCATTAGAGATGTTTGCCACATGTACTTTGATGTAGGAGCTTCATAGAACTTGCATCAGAGATGTTTGCCACATGTACTTTGATGTAGGAGCTTCATGGAAGTTGCATCAGAGATGTTTGCCACATGCAGGTTGAGGAAGGACTAAGGAGCTTCATGGAACTTGCATCGACCCAAATATTAGAATTCCGCTTTGGTCATTCACTTGCTTCAAAAGGAGTCGAGTCAAGAAAACACAGCTTCGTTAAACCCAAATATTTCAAATCTGCATTTACAACCAACCTGCTTCTTAGACCTAAGCACAAGTTCTGGGTGAGATTTGTTAAGCCCACACATGAGTGCACAACAACATGCAGCCACATGTGCCAATATAGCGTAAGGTGCAAGAACAAAGCTTTCCATAAAGTAACCTATGTTGCCTAAAACTTCTGGCATAAGAGTGAAGTTGTTTCACACCTCAAGCGGACCTGTTTCAAAACAAACGTATATCTAGAAATTTGTATTACCCTATTGTGCCCCATTAAGGAATGAAACTTGTATTTTGCTTAAGAAGATCTAATCACTGTTGCCCTCCTCTGTTTGTAGTGGGAAGGTTAATGCTCTGCCTACATCTATGGCCCATCAAATTGCGTTTAATCACAATACCAAAAGCAATACACTTCCTTAAATTGCGTTTAATCACAATATAGTTTTTCTGTTTCTATTTCCAACACCATGCTTCTGTGTCTTATATTAGTTACGTCCACAGAGAGGTGAAGCCTAAAAATTTTCTACAGGATCAGAGAACTTGCTTAGATACCATGTTGACTGCAGACAATTTTAAGTGATAGAATGCAAGATATGATATCTATAAACCTCTAGTACCAAATGCAGGAAGAATCTAGAATAGCTAGGAGGATTGGAGAGATGCAGAAAGCAATATAGTTGCAAGTTTGCCATCACAAAAGAATTACAGGAATGCCATTACAAATCATCCCTCAACAAGTACAGCTTTGTCTGTTAATATGCATGGGTGATTATTATCTTTCTCAAAGTATCTGGGTATCATGATTCCGGGAAAATCAGTACCAGTTCATGTGAAATGGATCGATTATACTTTACCTGGCCGTGCTTCCATTTGTATGTTTTACTTGCATTTCTAAATTTGAAATGGTGATGTATGGAGTGAACCAGTTGTAAGGCTTCCCCTAGGATCTTGAAGAGGACCTTTGGTCATAAGGTTCTAGTTCTTACATATATGTTGATGATTTTACCGGCATGAACTTGAAGAATGTCAACATCAGTGAGAAAGTTTATTCCTATTCTGATTTGTAGAGTAGACAAGAGACTTAATTCTCCTCAATGAATATTTCATGGTAGTTTTAGATCTTGATTTAATATCCCAAATGGGTTGTTTGTTATGGGTAAGTTGCAAGGAAATTGAAATCTGAGCCATAAAACTATATGTTTGTCCACTCAATGGATTAGTGACTTCTAATACTTCCATTCTCTTTACACAGGCCATCTAACTGGAGGAAAAAGCGAATCCATTTTCACAACTTCATGTTGGGTGTCCATAGTCGCCTTCAAGTAAGAATTTTTCTCTATAATTCTTTGTGAAACCTTTTATCTAAGCTGCAAGTCATTCATTTGTTGCACCAACCTTTTGTGTACTTCATTCTTCTCGAGAACTTCTAATTTTTTTTCTGGAATAATGGCAGGGTTTTGATATGAAACTAATCAATGTAAATCGGACTTGCAAAGTTACAAAGGTGATGCATGATTAAAATTGGTTTGAATTTCTTGTGTATTTCATCTGTGGAGGTATTTAATTCACTTATAGAGTAGGTGCAGATGTTGCATGATTAAAATCATGTTCCTTTTAATCTCTTAGGGAGGAGGAGGAGGATGGTGCAACAATGTTACGACTTGCCTCTCATGAAAAGAAAACCATTTGGGTTCATCCAAGAAGACTGGTTTTGATGTCTACTTCTCCATGGCTAGGGGGAATGCCACTTTGCCTGCTATGGAAATGACCAAGTGCTTCGACATCAGCTAGTAAGCCATTGTTATTAAGGTGTCTCTTGCTTGATTTTATACATTAAGGATCCGTTATCATATTCAATTTGTAAGATGCTAATGGAATAACCTGGAACAGTGGCTAATGGCTAAGATTTGTTTTGTAGGTTAGAACTGAATGGTAACCATTCTTTTCTCTATTGGAAGCTCCATACTTCCACAGGTAGGGCCCACGGTAATGGTCTTTTTGTTGGTGTGCAAGTAATCACAAAGTGTGAAGGTAAGCAGGAACTAATTTGAGCATGGGAATGGAGAAGCTTCAGCTTCAAAATGTTAGCAAGGATGAATAGCTAGGAGGTAGGAGCAGGAGCACAAATCAAAAACACAATTCAAAGTGACAGTGGCACCTGGGTAGAAAATTTTGCAGCCGAGGTTGTGCAGTTCTTATGCTGTTGTGTTTTTTTTTTTGTCCAGCATGAGCATGCATATCTGACATCTTTTATTAATGTTTTTTTTTCTTTTAACCTTCATCATCATCATCATCTAAGCCTTATAGGAGGCAGTCGTCTAAGTCCAGAATGGTTCTTGTAAATTCTATTCCTAAACCACTCGAAGCTCGGCTCACATTCAGCTGGTTCCAAGGATTCCAATCTATGTGCGGGCACTGTAAAAGAATAACAATTCTTCTACTGTCTCTCTCTGTCATTTTGTGATCGTCATTTTGTGCCCTATGAAATATATGTTGAACCTAGTAGATCTTCAACAACATAGGGAAGACATAAACCTTTAAACTAATGGAGTTTCAATGGTCCCATAGTCTCTCTAAATCAACAGTCTTATATGTAGAGATAAAACAGGCAGTTAGTTTTAAAATTATGATTTAAATATGTTGATACTACAATCAAGAATTAAATGAGTTTGTAACAAAGAATTAAGCATGGATGGCATTGACTTGAATATATTGGATTTATTTTTTATGCAGTTAGGAAAATCTTTTTCCTTGGGCCACCCAAATGCTAAGATTAGTGTCCTCCATGCAGCCCTGTTTTTTGAAGCCCCCAAATTATTTAAATCTTGTGATGTGCAGAACAACATAAACCCATTGTAATCTCCCTTTGTGCAGGTTCTGGACCGTGGTGAGAAGATTGTGCTTCTGGTAGACAAAACAGAGAACCTCCGCTCACAGGTGGTGAACCTTAATATCATTGAGGGCCTGAACCTGCTGAAGGACTCCGAAATACTGGTGCTGATGCCTTTTACTGCTAGACAGCTCACCAAAGATCGACAGAAGAAATGAGTCCCTTGGAAACAATGGCAATCATTGGCAACAAGGAGATCATTGATATTAACCAAGGTATGTTAGCTGCTTAGACAGTTGCAAAAAAAAAAAAAAAAAAAGGATGCATGTGGGTCACCTTTTCTTTTTCTTTTTTTTTATTTTTTGTACTTTTTGATGAGAAAGATTTTCTCTATTGCTACGGATTGTCAGTGGCCGTGATTCATTTAGCTATGGATTTAATTCGTAGTAAAACTTTAAAGAGCTACACTACGAAGGGCTACGGTCACACTGTGGCTAATATCTTTAGCTACGGATTTTAGCCGTAGCTTTGGACCCATTTTCTGGTAGTGTAGCAAAAACTGGGGATTTAGCGGCGTCCAGTACAATCGTCAGTAAAGGTCCTGACCGCCGGTAAATCCTTTACCAAGACTGCCAGCAAATGATTTCCCGGCGGTTTTGACCGCCGGTAAATGCCAGTTTTCTTGTATTATCAGTGCTCATCTTGAATGTGAAGCAGAAACAGGAAAGAAGAAGAAGAACAAGAAGAAGGATCAAGAACCTGTGCTTCGATTATAGTTGCCATTAGATTCTCTATTTCCCTATCTTCTTGGTCTGCTAGTAACTCGGAATGAGCAGCTGCCGCTCCAAAGAGAAGGCTCTTATCAACCTCACAGAGTTTTTTTTTTTAAAAAAAAATAGAAGAAAAAAAAGAGATTACAGTTACATTCAAACAGAAGGCTCTTATCGACCTCACAGAGTTTACTCTAAGCGTAGTGAGTTACAACGCAATCTGCTTCTGGCACTAATAATGATAGGTTTGCTAATTCAACACAGGTGTGAGACGCGCTCATCTACATTCAGTCACACATACCAATAGGAAACATGTGTGGGTGATCTGAGCTTTCCATACACTACACATGTGCTAGCATGGCACGTGAGTGTGATATCTAATCCATTCATCTGAGAAAATAAAATCTGGTCGAACCAGCATGTGGGACCTAACATCAACTTGTTTAATGGTTAGGAAATCAATATAGCAGTGCCATTGATGGATTGGATTGGATCTAATATCCATCATCATGCCCCACCTATGTTTCCAGCGCAGGAACTTCCTGCGAAAGGAAGGCCTTCGCAGGAAATCCGCATCCGAACGCGGTGGGCCACACATTTTTCCATCTTAAGAATCCCACATAAGGAAAAAATTATCTCATATGGTGGCAGAAGTTTGCTGGTGCCGGCGACTGTTCTGCGATTGCAATGGCAGCTTCCATTACTCCTAATAGGTGTGGTTCCCTGCGTTTATATAGCAGACAGGTTGCACAGAGATCGACCTTCCTACTACTCAGAATCCCACTCCCCCAGCACGTGTCTGCAAAACCCTAGTCGTTCATGTGATGGGCCCACCGTCAGAAGTTACTTCTGCCGGAAAATGAACAGGCCTATCATCAGGGGGGCCATGGAAATATTCTTCTACCACAGTTCGGAGGGTCCATCCACACGGTTGGACCTGCCCGATGGATGGATTAGATCTCATGTACGTGTAACAATGGCTAGGTGTGTAAGATGGGTTCTTTTACCAGTAAAAGCCTCAAGAACAATGAATGAAAAGCAAGTACACACGGGCTTGAGAAAATATAGAAATGAATTTTCATAATTTCAAATGGTGTGGCCCACTTGAGTTCTGATAACAGCTAATTTTTTACCCATACCATAGCTAGAGCAGATCAACGGTTAAATCAAGCGGTGGATGTCCATCACACAGTGGGCCCCATAAAGCTCAGCCTCAGTAAAAAAAGCAAATATCACTGTGGGCCTGAGGGTAGTTTGCTAATTCAGAGTCAGTGCACATGCAATGGAGAATGGTTGTCGTTTGTAAAAGGATAGATTGGTAATTTTAAGTTTTTGTTATGGAAATGGTAGTTTAGTAAACTCTGTGAGGTCCACAGTGATTTATGTATTTTATCCGCTCGGTATATACATTTTCCCTGATAATTTTAAGGGCTTGAACCCAAAAAAGAAATATTTACAATGTTCAAATGAACCACACTACAGTAAACAGTTGAATCGAGGGAATACATTTTCTCACGAGGTCTTTATTCCTCACGAAGGGAGCTGTTGGATGCCCTAAATCCAACGCTTATGGTACGCTGGTTGAGTCTCTATAAGGCTCTTGAACAGCCGAGATCAAACCACGTCCCGAAATGGTAAGATTCTCCCCGCCTTTTGCTTTTCGTGGGAACCCAAAATGGAGGTAAAAATGAAGGGTTGTGATCTGAGGGAATAGAGGGCTAGGATTGCACCAGGCTGGATGGCTAAGATGGAAAGGAGGGAGAGCACGCCGATTGCCAGCGTGTATCCGAAACAGTTTCCGTTTTCGGAAACTGCCACGCGCAACACCTGATTGCGCTGGAGCTTGTGTCCACGTACGTGCTTGCAAGGTTTTGGTCGTCCCTGGGTGCTCTATCAGATGGATAGCTCGGATCATTGGTTTGGTCCCTGATGGTGGGCCACAACTGTTGCAAACGGACGTCGTCCGTTTAAACAGTAGTTGGGCGGGAAAGAGGAGAGAAATTCTCCTTTTTCTCGTTTTTTCGGGTCAACCTTGTTTGACCCAGGTTGGTGACCCAGCACACCGCGGGTGCATTCGGATTGTGTACACATGCAACCCCAAGAATGGGGTCCACCGTGAGTTTAGAAAATCCACTCCATTCATTGGGCTCTACAAGTTCCATTGAGTCATTTGACCACGAACGAGGTCAAACCATGACTTGGGTGGGCCACAATTCTCAAATTTCTTCACATTCTCATGCGTTCTAGAGGTCCAATGGGTTTCAAATCCGATCCACATCAACTATTCAATCCATTGGTCCATGTACGGCCATGATCTCAAGAATGAGGCTGATCTCAGGTCTGCCCTATGACTCGGTCTTTGGCCTTCAATCACCCATTTGCGTTGATTCAACAGTTAGACTGCTACCTAGACTAACCATCAATGCTCTAAATCTCTTTCCTAGCCTGGATGAAAATCACTAGCAGGTTGAATGGTTAGATGGCTTGATTGTAATGGTCAAGTGATGGATTTCCAAATTGAATAATGTGAATATGATGAACAGTGAATCGATCATTCGGGTCCCAATCTTTAAGATAATCTGAGTGATACCTCCACAAGCCAATCAATCAGAATCCCATGCATGATCTGAGTGATATCTCGCTGTAATTTTTCCATGAAATTTGAATAAGGTCTTCGGATGAGCTTGAGATTGTTCCGTGGGTAACTAGTTAATTGTTCCAACAGTACCTGAAAGAACACGTTAGTGTATAGTCATTCAAATAACCTATAATACAAGTAGCGGTGAAAAAGCTTTGGATTTCTTTGGCCCACAACTTTTAAGACCAGGGTAACTGATGTTCCTCAAGTTAAAGATTATCTCCTTTCAAAATAATTCGCTTTATTTTCCAAATAAGATATTGCTTTAAGACCAGGGAAATGTAACAGAATTTTACTAAGAATAAAGGCTAAAAGAAATGGCGAAGAGGGACAAAGAATACCCATCAAGAAAAGAATCTCCACAAACAACCCTTTTTGAAATGCAATCAGTCACATGATTAGCATCTCTAAGGCAAAAGAAAATCAGCCATATGAAATAGAACAGTATGCAGACCAATGCACTATTAAGAACACATTGATGACGATGATGATGATGAGACCATTGGCTTTTGGTCATACTCAGATCACATCCAGCCGGAGTAATATTTAAATGAGAGTGTTGGCTCTGATCATACTTGGATTACATCCAATCGGCGGTAATATTTAGACAATGTAGGAAACTTAAAGAACCTTCCGATTTGAACTGCCGAAATTTCTGGAACTCCTAACACTAGAATTTGCCACTATTTAACATGTTCTAATGAATGCAATGTTCAAATTCAACAAGTCAGCGGAATCCAGATTCTTTGCCGTTGAAACGCAGATTAGTTTTCTCCCTTCTTCGAAAGGCCATTAACATTCAGATATTGGCTTGGACATTTTGGCAATTTGTAGTCCAATCAAGCCAAGGTTCACCCAGCAAACAACCTTGCATAACATACAAACCAAATCAAGATGCACTAGAAAAAAAAAATGACGAACCAAAAGTTAAGCTTATTTGATTATCTATCAGATTGGTGGAAATTTATTGGAATGGCTAAAAAATGAAAAATATCCAATGGTTTCAACAAACAAGACGGGGGCTAGGACGGCTCAACTTATCTGATTTTCGTACTGTAACTTAGCAACAGTGGTTTCCACAATTTACTTGCTTTAATTTGATTTATGAATGGCACAAGCAATTTCTGAGTGTCGGCATATCAAGCGTCCTACTCTGCCGGAGTATCAAATTACTCCCAACAATTAATCATCTTAGTCAGAGAAAGAATCCAATACCAAACCTGACTTGCAACTGCAGGCAGAAGGAACAGATAAACTAAAATTAAAAATATATAAATACAATGATAATGTATTAATGAAATTTGACTGAGAGCTCTTTTCTCTGCTAGAAACCAAAGAAATTACATGGAGAGCTAAACGTAGGCATGAGCCCTTAAAAACAAATGGGTGTAAGCATTTACATACAATTGACCCAGTCTTTTTGTAACTTTGGCTGTTTATTTGGGGCTTTGGGCTCTTAATATATCAAGCTCTTTTATGTTTTGAAAATTCTCTGGATTTAAACTGACTTCTATCTCGTCTTCATCAGGACCAATGTGACAAATAGTGTCGAGATTTTGAAAATCTCGCAGTAATATTACTAAATGGTGTGATATTTCTTAGAGAGTTATCAAGAGATCAGAAGAATGTGGCTGCATTCAATGTTTGGTTATTGCTTCCTAATTGGCAATCAGGCATACGCAAAAGCCATGATAGCCATGATCAATATCTTCAAGGAAGAAAGAAAAGACCAACAAAAAGAGAGAAAACTTTGTAAGCGGGAAGTGGACCCACATAAATCACAGTTCCGCAACAACAAAAAAAATAAAATAAAATTGCAACTCATATCATCATAAAAGTTGAAATAGAACACATACTCAAAAACAGGATTCAAATTGCTGACAACGAATACAATTATTAGCAATGGGGCAGCAAGCGAACTTCCCATGTTAGACAGCCAAGGGATCTCCGAAGGTCAAGGCAGGGTAAATAGCCATGGATGAGGGACAATTGCACCCAAGATGAGACAAAGTAGCACCTCTTTCACATACTTCAAGTATGGGCAACTAGGACATCGTGCTTTTCGGAGTCCTTCATATACCACCGAACAAAACCAACAGATCCCTTAATACATTGCATAAAGTGAGGAGATGATAAACAAAACAAAACAGTCTATCCAAAATAGCAACTAGTACACAAGTTTGACTTTTTTCTTCAAATTTAATAACTTAAAACAACCACTTACATATTATCTTAAAACAAACCATGCATTATCTAAGTACATTAAAATAAATTTAAAAAATAAAATAAAAATCGTATAAGTTGTCTCATTAGCATATACAGTTTCCAAATGGAGTGAGCAATCTTGTAAAAAAAAAAGAGAGAGAGAGAGAGAGAGAGAGAGAGAGAGAGAGAGAGAGAGAGAGAGAGAGAGAGAGAGAGAAGAAAAGAAAAGAAGAAGAAGAAGAAGAAAAGAAAAAAGAAACAATGGTTCAACAAAACTAGGTCAGGAGTTCAAAACCCATTTGAATTAGAACTGCAAGTCTCTGTGTAACGAATACCTTATGCAAAGTTGCATATGTTTCATAATTTTACTGCAGTATCAGTCGGCATTTGAACGGTGCATACTTGTAGGACTATTTATTTTATTTTGGACAATTAGAGTCTTTTAGAAAATGAGACGTTGTGTTCCATACACAAATTTATTTCAGTTGCCAAATTGCTAATTACATGATATATCTGCTTGCATCATCTTTATGTACTCATTTGTGTTGACTATCACTATATGATCATTTTCCTTGGTCTGGTTTCAACATTGTTTACAAAAGCCTCACATGTTTCAATTTGTTCCTAGCGGAAAACAGGTAAAGAATCAAAGCTTCTCTTGTTATATGGTACCATTAATATGGAATGATTTGCTTCATTTTCAGGTCAAAGAAGCGAAGAAGCTTCTTAAGATGATCCCACAGAATATAGAAGAAGGCTTGAGGGAGTTCCTGTATTTACTGCTCAAAATTTGAAAATTGCAATAGCTACAACTGGTGGAATTAAGTGGTATGCTGTTTCAGTGTTATATGTGTTTCTGTATATCATATTTGTAGCATTTGGAAAAGGACTGTGGTTATAAATCCTTCTGATTTTTGCTGAAAACTGTGGTTACTGTAGAATACAGTTTTGGATCAGAAACGGTGGTTATATCAATTATGAGGTGGACCATTCCATAAGAAACAGGGGTGATGATGATGATGATGATGATCTGGCTCAAAATTTTGCACTCTCATTAGCATCCATCTGAAGTCCCCCTATCTCTCGCTCTCTCTTTTTTTTTTTTAGAGAACAAAATTTTTTATTAGGAAATGCAGAAGAGAAGAATACAAGCCTAAAAGCACCACAAGAGCCTAAAAGGGAGGGGCAGCCGAGGCCGCCTTGACATAAGCTGCCCACTCTGAGATGCATTCTCCCCTTCATTACCATCCATCCAAAGTCCCTCCGCAACTCAAAATCTCCACACACTCAAAACACAAGAAAACTCCCACTAGTGAAGTCAGATAACCTGTGTGTTTCTATCCCACACACCCTACCACCCACCTTCGTCATTTGCCCTCCCCTGCCACAGATCATGCTTCTCTGTTCTTCCAATTTCTCACTTTGTTTTGTTTCAAAAAAGTATATGTTGCTGAAATCAGGGTTGGTGTTTATTCATACTTAAAAATGTCCAAAGACTTGCATTCACCACAACTTAATTACAATAATATACAAAATAATAATAATAATGATGATGATGAAGGTTTGGTATAGAAGAGATTGTAAGTCTCTATGGATTCTTATGGCAATTTTCACTGGTAGATTTGGGTGATTTTTCAATCAAAATACATTTTCTTTTTCATTTCAATTATGATAAAAACAATTGTAATATGGTTTTGCTGTTTCAAATCGCAATAAGATTGGATGAGCTTTCACTAAAATTTTAGCCAAAGCAGGTTCATCTTTCTCGTTGTTCAAGAAATTTTCCAAGGAATTGACATTCGATGTTTGTCAGTATTGAATCTTTCAGATTCTTGCTTTCACCAAAAAGGAAAAAGAAAAAAAGAGAGTTTTGAATTTAAATAAACTGACTCTAACACCAAAAACAGGAGTCCTTTCTGTCAGTTCAAAATGCAACCAAAATTAGATGATTGGATAGTAACACCAAAATCAGACATTTAGAGAAGTTTGTCAGTTCCTAATGTTACTGATGGTTCACTCCAGATAAAATGCAAAGATTAACATCAGAAATGGATCATATCTATTTCTTTTAGCTGTTTGGAGGTTGCAATTGGACTTACATTATTGCATTAAGGATGAGTTGACCAAGTCGAGTTTGTTCTGCTTGCGTTGGTATGCTCTTAACTTAGTTTATCTCTGGCATTCAATAAAATTTCTATCATCTTCTCAGAAAATAAAAATAGAAAGAGCCATAGAGCCATGACTTCAAAGGAGATTTTCCTTCAGTATTCTGGTCGGAAGCTGGCCATCCCTAGCTGCACCTGCTCATCAGAGAGACAGAACTGCAGAACTCATCTCAGAGAAAGAAGATATTGATCACATGTGAGAGACAATCAGACCCAACCTTCCTTACTATCCTTTCATCAAATTAGATTTTTTTTTTTACTTAGATGTCATTGGTCTGTTGTATACTGAAAGGTGTACAAGAACAACTGATCCTCCTAAGGCATTCCAAAGCTTGAAACTCACCTTGCAGTGAAACTATGGGCTATTAAGTTCACTTCCTTGGAGAATATTCTTAAGTCCCTAACTCAACTCCTGCAAATGCTTCTAAAAGCTCAAGAAGTCAATCATTAATAGTAACTACTTGGGTAAGAGGAACAAGATCATGGCTAACCATATTCTACATTAGCACTTACAGATCCAATAGGGAATGCTCCTGTTGACAACCGATATGCATGACTAGTACATTAATGCATTCTATTAGTAAGGACCATATTGATACTCTAGTAGAGCGGACAAACGATACGCATGCACAAAGCTACAGTATGCCTGGCACATATGCACCCCAATCTAAACCATACAAAATGTAGGCCCCACTTTAGACAGGCCCAGCCTCAGATCAGATTGGTTAGACAATCATAAATGCTAATTAGTTTGCATTTGCTTGCTGAATTTGGAATGTTAATTTTTTTTATTCTAATCTTCCATTTGATGGCCACCAATCAGAAAGAATCATCTGTTTCAATGTAAATTTCACAATACAGTCCACAATTCTTACAGCTTGGATCAAGGTGCAAATTCCATTTCTACAGTGTCTACGTGCATGCATGTGAATAGATATACTCCGACGGCATTTCAAATAATCCTTGTTAAGCGATAGATTTGTCCCTGACAAGGAATCTCATGCTATTTTCAAATGGGGATTGAAAACAAAATCTGTGACGGAATATGTTCATATTTACATAGATAAAAAGAAAGGAGGCAAGCAGATGTCGAGCATCGGAAAAGCTATAATTTATTCACACTCTAAGCATCCCAAAACAATACATTACATTCAGAAAGACCTCATTATTTCATGATCTAATAAATCAACGAAAATTGGCTAAAGACACATTAGTAACTAGTGCTGTCCAACTTACAGTCTAGAACAGAAGCTTTTCTGCAACCTTCTTTAAATTCTTCAAAATGATGAATTTAGAAAGTACTTGAGGCATAAGCAACACAAACAATTTTCAACTTCATGTACCGGAACAGGATTGCACATGATAAAATGTGATGCAGACAATTATTACAAATTAAACCTGAAATTCCTCACAAGCAGGCATACACAATCACATGTAGAATACCGATCTTACAGCTAAACAAGACAAGCTACTTATTCAATAGAAATTAAAAAAAAAAAAAACCATTTCAACTTCTCCAAACAGGCCTCTACCATTGAATATATATATTGGGAATAATCAATTAGACAATTATCATAAATGAAAGAACCTACCAACACTTGATAAAACAAAACCAGCTAGAATATCCTCTTCTTTAACTCCTGACAATTTAAACCTGACATTTTCACCAGGCCCAACACGTTTTACTTTATTTTCGTCACAATATACGGCTAGAACTACCGGACTCTATTTTGCCCATAACAACTGTTCCCATGTCTTTAAATTTATCAATTATAGGCATCCTGCATGTTTATACAATTAAGCAAAACCAACCAAATTAAGATGCAAAAAAGGCTAAATGTTGCAAATATTAATGCAAGTTGACCCGGAACTGTTAATATCACTACAAAGTTCAGCACTTGAAATAAATGTCTAATTGTGTAAGTACAAATAGATAAGAAACTGTCGTTTGGATTCTCACAACAGCACAACATGCATAATCTAAAATTTTAGACATAAAACCCAAAATGTTCCATCACATTTACAAACTGCAGCATTTGAAAACAAAAAATTGAGAAATCTACGGTTCTGCGCATCAGCAAAGTTATGGTTTGCTGGTAGACAGTATTCCATAAACGTAGGCTCATGGATAAATAATCCAAACCTTGATCTGATGGGCCCCACAGTGGATGGGGAATGCATCAATCTTCAAGATTGGAAAATCCCATCTATCAATGACCTAAGAATAGACTGCTGAGAAAGAAATACAGAGATAGTCCACTTTCAAAGAAAAATAGTCAAAGATCAAAGGGTTCAGATCTGAGAGATTCTCGAGCATCCCAACAGCCAATGTGGATCCCCATCGGATAAGTTTGGTTGGACCAATATCATGATATTTCATGATATTGGTACCTGATTAATCAGGAAATATCATGTGGTGTAACCAAACGCACTACTAAAAAAATGCAATGCAACGGAGTGCTTGTTACAGATGTTTGCTTCCTCAGTAAGGTCATGAGCAACTTGGCTTGAGTTACCATAAGTCGCATTGAGTCGACTGAGTCAGCTCACTGACCCAATTAGTCTTGTCAATGCAGCACCAAGTCACTCTCACAAGAAAGTTCACTACTGACTCGGCTCAAAATCTCATTGGGTCAACTGAGTCAGCTCGCTGACTTGATGAGCTTCGTTGATTCAGCACCAAGTCGCACTCACAAGCAAGTTCTCTAGAGACTTGGCCCAAAATCTTGTTGGGTCAGCTCAGTTGAGTTTCAACCTGAGTCAGCGAGTTCTAGTGCACGTGAGAATCATTGAGTAGCTGTAGCATTCTCCTGCAACTCACCTGGGTGACAATGGCATATTTGAAAATTGATGTACCTTCAGTGGTTCTCCTGAATTGATGTACCTTCAGTAGTCAAATGATTAGCAAATAAATATAACAGAATCACCAGCTCTAAGCCGTTTTGCACCCACAAACAAACTCCAACCGGTTGTCAGAAGGTGTCTTTTTGGCTGTCCTAGCATTCAAAGAAATTAAAAAAATTAAAAAGCATACAGAAGTTCAACTGAACCGTGTGATGATCACCACCAACACATCATCTTGGGGTTAGCTTTGAATGGAAGATTAGAAGGCACACCGGACAACAAACTTCAACTTCTACCCAGGCTCAGAAACCAGCTTTCTTGGTCATGGCTCACAACTGAACCATGTGATTAAAAAAATAAATTAAAGGCAATATTGACTCAAATATTAGAATGGGAAATTGCAAAACAACGTTACCAAATTGGTTGCCAATACATGCAAAGGCTCTATATAATGCTTTTTTTTGTTAGCTAGTTAGTACACCCCACTGTCAGTTCACACTTCACTGTTAGCCACCCCCACTAGGGATCGATACCATGACCTCAGTGTTGAAATGAGGTATCTTTCACTCAGTCTACCACTTGAGCTATGGATCAGGGTGTGGCTCTGTATAATGCTTGATCAACAATGGTAGAGATGCCGCCCACCTTTCGATAATACAAGCCATTGATCTGGTGGGACTTTCATCATTGGTTATTCTACTTAAAAGTTAAAACAACAAGAAGGGAGTAGATTTAAACATGTGCAAGGCCAGAGCAGCACCTGAAAATTGAACCAGCCAACCATAATTTGATTCAATTACACAAAAGTAGATCTACACAAGAAAAAAAATGGAAATAGGCAATGAAGAAAGACGTGCATAGAAATTTCATTGGACCTATTTATTAAAATGGAATTATAGGAGATACACAATATGTATAATATACTCGGTTTTCAATTTTGTACAAGTGACCCATGGTTCAGCAGTCCCATACCATTTGTCCATCAGTACCGAACTTCAATGGACCATTTCCTGAAAATGTTCTGGATTGGAAGACCTGAATTCAGTAAGGAAAATTTAAAAGTCATTTTCCTCTATACTCCACAGCTTTCCGTGTGCTTGTAGACATCATTTGACCTGAATCAAATGGCATAAAAAAAATATGACATGCTATCTGCTACTGACTACCAGTTTTCCTGTAATCCACCCCGAAAATGACACTGCGCCTCTTGATATAAGATGGTTAAGTGAGTTCTGTTGCGAAAGTGGACAGAAAGGTGCTGGTCAATCATAATGTACAATGAAAGATAGCAAATGTACAATAAAAGGATCAAAGATTCATGGAGGCCAAGTGCAAAAAGAAGCTAGCAAATGTATAAATTGAAGAGATTCATGAAGCCCACTGAAATCACAAGTTTCAAAGAACTATCGTTAGAACAGGAAGCTAGCTCATAATTATGACAAGCATTGGGCGCATGAAGTCCAAATTCCCACTAGTCACTACCACAAGAGATATACATTTAGATCAATCTGACAAAAGAAAAAAAAAAAAAAATCAAAATAAGTTCAATAGTTGGAAAGGTGATACCTTTGACGGATCTAGAGTTAGCATTTTGTCCAGTAACTCCAAAGTAGGGGTGTCGACACTATTAGAAAAGTGATACCTTTGACGGATCTAGGGGTGTCCGGTAAGTCCAAAGGCATAGCAATACCTGTGCCACAAAGAAGTAACCTCAATTTTAACTTCATTGATGTCATCACTGGGGCACTAGCGTGAAAGGCTAAAATCTGCAAGCTTTAAACATCCCTCATTATTGATGAGAATGTTATGTGCTGCACAAATACACGTAGAATAGAGATTGAAGCTGCAAAAAATAAAATCCTGACCAAGAAAAAGATCCAACTAAGTATTTGATGACAAACCTTTGATGTCACAATGAAGCACTTGATTAGCATGGCAATAACAGAGCCCATCCAATAGTTGTTTCATATAGCACTGACAAGGAAAATTGGCAAATACCTAATTTCCAAGGGTCAGTTTAATGAAGGAAATGGACTTTTTTTAGGCCATTAAAATAATGAAAACACCCTTGAATCCCATCACAATCTCATAGGTCAAAATTGGATGCCATGTTGAGAAACACACCTGGATTTCCTTGATCGTCCTTGTCAATTTCTCTATGAAAATCTGAAGAACAATTTGTTAGTCTCGATAACATGTATTTAGGATCAGAGCCACTAGTTAAGCAAAGAAGAAAAGGAAAACGTGAAAATTCAAATGGAACCTGAAGAAGTTGCAATCTCCTCCAAAGGAATCACGTTTTTATGATCAAGTCTTCTTAAACTTGTAATTTCATCTATTACATCGTTTACTTCCTGCAAAACACAAAACAAAAAAGGGCCACCATATTCATAAGCATGAATATAGCACTAAAATGACTTTCCCGGTCATAAGGTACGATTAATAGATTATAGACTACAGTAAACAATAGAAGAAAAACACCATACCTCCTTTGATAAAAAAAATTTTTAAAAAAAAAACCTTATTAGTATCTCTTTCGCAGCAACAATTTCCCTTGTTTGTATATCTTTCAACTAATATATGGTGCTGCAATTTTGGAAACAGAAGAAGAAAATATCATCTACGAGACATCCATTCAACAACCATACATGAATAGCTACTATAAGCTGCAGTTTGTTTCAAAGAAAGCAAGTATTCAGAATAAACTTAAAAACAATATCAGGTGTGCATCTGGCATGAGGATTTGGTTGTGAGAGATGCAAGTTATTACCACAATAGAGTTGAAGTAGAGCATTGTGTTTATGTCTAGGCATGGGTTGAATGTCATTCACCACAGCAGGTGCCATTTTCCAGAAAATAAAAATAAAAATAAAAATCAGTCCCATATGGTGGGCCTAGTTTCCAAACCGCATCAAGCTCACAGCACCATTTGAGTTACATCGAATGACATCAAAACGCCATTTAGCACTTCTAAAACCAAAGAAAGTAGATGCTTGTAAAACCCAAAGTCCTATGTCACCTAGAAATCTTCAAAGAAACATTTTAAGAGTTCAGATTCTCGAGCAAAAGAAAGTAGAAGCTTCTAAAACCCAAAGTCCTCTTTCAAGATTGATACGCTTTTCAATATCTACCAACCAAAGTTGCAAAAAACACATCCTATAAGCAAAATGCACATCAACAAGATGGATAGTTTCTTATTCATGAAAAATGTATTTACTTGAACTACTTGGACTCCTAACCACAGTTGCCAGGTTTGAATGGGTTCTTCTCTCTCAATGGCAAGAGAGTTGCCCTTTCCTTATTAACTGGCTACTAGCAGGCAATATTGATTACTCTAATCAACTCCCACAAGGTTACCTCAATAAGAGTTACCTCATTTGTTCCGGATCATGTCTGACCAAGATGGCACTGTGGAAAATTTCTTCTAGTGTTGCAGCCAAATATTAGCATGGACTCCAATCTTCAGGCGCCACCTCAAAGATGGCAAGATAAATCAGCTTTTCTGATACTGAAGTGCCTCGAACTACATGCCATAATCAGGCACTGACAGCATAGCTTGGACTCCCGAGCAGGCTGGTCAATTTTCAGTTAGTTCATACAAGAAAGTGATGAGTAATCAAGGGACTAGTGATGAGCAATGGATCAGGTTAGTATGAGACAGTTCTGCTCCAATGAGAGTGATACCCTTTCTGCTGGTTAGTCTTTTGTAATAAGGTGCTCACAGTAGATCACCTGGAACACAGAGACTGGCATATGATTAATCACTGCATCATGTGTGAAGCTGACTAGGAGAATGTTGATCTTTGTGTGAGGATGAAAGTGTGAATTCGCAGCACAAATGTAAATGCTAGTGTGAAACAGATAACATACTGGGGCTGTTCACCAAGTGCGGACCACCATGAACAAGCCCTGCTTCAAATTCACACCAGTCCACCCATTAAGTGTGTAGCCAATGTGTCTAGACCTTCCAATGCACTTCCGTCACTCTTGCTACCCTTAATTTCACCCTCTTTTTTTCTTGTCTTTTGAGAAGACAACAAAATGTTAACAAGGCTAAGAAAAGGGAATAGAATTCTCAATACAAACAGAGGAGCAACACATGCTAACCTTGGCCTACTCATAAGGGCTAGCAATGGACCAGGCCAGGGCTGGGTAAAATCAAAATTATGAAGTATAGTGTTCAGTCCTCTATAGCATATAGCCTAAGCAACATCATGTGTGGTGTAAGCAGTGTTCGAAGTATCGGTATTGCTACAAGTTTCGCTTGTCAAGGATATGAAACAATATCGATATCGCTGATAACCGGAAATGCGGGGAAACTTAGGAAAAGCAGTGAAATTTTCAGCGAAACTTCAGGAGATGTTAAAATGTACATATTTGCATATTTAGAAATAATAATAATAAAAATAAATACAAAAAGAATGCATACATACCAAGTTTCCATTAAATTGGGCCTCAAAAACATGTGTTGTTGTAAGAAATCAGTCCAACCATCCCATCCAGCCTATTAAACCATTCAAACATCCATTGATATTGCAAAATATCAACAACACATGATATTTCACCCAAAAATCATCAACAATTGGAAAGGAAACGAAAGATTGTGGTCTCAATATCACGCGTGTTGAGATATTGATAATATCAAGATGTTATTAATACTATCAATGGCAAATTGAACACTACAAACAACCATGTGCCCATGAAAAAAAAAATTGAAATAATTTTTTTCTAATAAACGATATTCTGATGATATCAATAAGTTGGCCATGTTATTGAAATATCATCAATACACTTATGAAGCATTACCTAGAATTTACATAGTTGAAAATATTGACGATACATTGGCGATATTGATGCATTGGCAATACAAGCAACACCTAGAATTTACATAGTTGAAAATATTGACGATTACATTAGCGATATTGATATGTTGGCTATACTTAGCGATACATTGCTAATACCTAGAATTTATGATACTACCAGCGTTATCGGTATTGTTACCAGTGTTATCAGTATCGCTCAGCTGGAGATAAAGATAACATTGGAGATAATTCGAACACTGGTTGTAAGCCACACGATACTCCTATCTTTTAATTAAAATAATAGGAAGAAATATAATAATACTAGTAAAAAAACAAGTATAAAAAAAAAACTGTAAAAAGCCTTCATTGTGATGATAAGATGCCTAAAAAAATAAGGCATATCCAACCACCAGTTGGACCAAATCATAGAAATCAATGTACAGCCACCCAAAAAGCCTTCACTATAGCGTGGTTTGCCAACATGATGGTTGGATCCACCTTGTTAGACCGAGCAATGGGCCACACCATAGAAAACAATGGCTAATTGTGAGCTACCTAAGAAAATCAAACCTATCCAACCATCACATGGCCCACACCATAGAAAACAATGCACAAGCACCCAAACACCTCTATTGAAGCATGGTGGCCCACGTCATAGTTGAATGGGTTGCATGCCTGCTACCACCCCCCCTGTACATTGTGGAAAACAATGGACAACTATGAGCCACCCAAGAAAATCAAGCCTATCCAACCATCTCTCTTTTAAGATTTTACAAACACCTGTATACAAGTGTTGGAAAGAAAATTCATTTTTCATGACATGCTCTCTTTAGTCTTTTTCTTCCCATGTCAATAGAACAAATCCATGATACAGAAACTCAATTACAACAAGCTACCCACCAACAACTTCACAAAACCATGATCCCTATATCTTAGAATGCTAGCACAAAAAGCCCGTTGTAGAACATCAATCCAATATGCAAATATGGATTCTTTTAGCTCAGCCCACTTGAGGATTTGCCGATTTTTCCAAAAGGAATCATAAGGTTCATGCCCAACTATGCAAGTTTGATGGATCGAACGGTGACAGGACCCCAAACTCACATAGATTTTAAAGTTGCTACCCTCAAACCTTAGACACTTCTTCAGTTGAATGTTGACCATTACATATTTTTATGCCACTAATTAGAACATTAAGATTATCCTAGAGAGATTTTTTTATACTACTCTTTCCAGAATGAGACTGAACAAACCAGTCCAAATCATGGAAGCTTGGGCCCACTTGTCAAGCTCAAAACTTAGCACATTCAGCATTTCCTCGAATCCAGTATAATGTAATGTGCAAGCCCAAGGTTCCTTGCTTCAGCCCAAATTGCATGGATGGGGCTTGAAATTCCCATTCGTGGCTCACAACCAAATGGAAAATGGGATAAAACAAAATTAATTTCACATACAGCTGAAATAAATTAAAATATTATTTCAAGCTATTGATTTTATTGCAATGTCCTGATCTTTTAAGCAAAAACATATGTTAGAATCACAACAGATTCCACGATCTACTACAAGCATCAAATCTAGTGCGTTTAACAATTTTGAATGCATACTTTCCATCTGTATGGATTGTTGGATGATGTGGTGTCTTTCGGCCTTCTGACTCTGCCACACCTATGCCTTCTTACATTCTCTAATGGGAAGATGAATGGGTGCATAATGGTGTGTAGATTGGGGTTCCGAAAATCCCACCCATCATAGGGTTATCCCAATCCCATGACTCCTAAATCATTGGGAGAGAAGACTTCAACCAACACAACTCACTTCACACACATGATAACCGTGTGCACTCAACAATAGCGTTGATCCCACTCTAATGATCATGCAAACGATCTAATCCAATCATTGCATTGCCTGATGGACATATGCTATTGCTATGTGTAGCCCATAATTCCAACAATATAAAAATAAATAAAAAAGGTGAACTTAAAATTATTTTAAAAAAATAAAAAATTGGTATAGTCTGTCAGGTTTTTCTAAATTTATTTATTTATTAAAAAATAAAAAAATAAAAAAAAGAAAGAAAGAAAGAAAGAAATGAATAGAGGATCTCGATCGACTACTAGTGCTGGATTCACAGCAACCTTTAACCTTTAAAGACTAGTGGCTTCCTCCTCCTGACCAGAAAATGAAAAGATTAATCAATCAATCACATAACAGTCATTTTATATTTAAAAAAATAAAAAATAACAGCAACAAAATATCATTTGAAATCAATAGGTAGGAAGCCTAACACAATATCCTATCCTAAAATCTAGAAAAAAGAACAAAAAACATTGCTACAAGGAGTTGTGCATAAAGAGTTGGCCACATAGTTCAAAACCCAAAAACTCGACTCAACTCGATGTCCATTCAGGTCGAGTTGGCGCAAAGACTCAATTGAGTCCTTAAGCTACTCGATATTTAATAATTAAATTAAGATATTAGCAGTATTTAAAGAGAATTTTTATAACTAAATAAAATCAAAAAGCAATGGCACATAATACTATTTTCTACTACTTTTCAGGGGAAAAAAAAAAGAAGAAGAAGAAAGAAAGAAAGAAATAGTAGTAGTTTTCAGAGTGGGGGAAGGCATTGGATCTATTAAAGGAGGTTTAATGTCAAGAGTTTGAATGCATTGGTTGTTTTGGCTGCTATTTTCTTATTTTGTTATTTGAACTATAGAGCTATTTGGGATACTATTGTTTTGACAATATTCTTCCATTCATTAAAACAAAACAAAACAAATAAAAAAAGATATATTAAATAAATTTTTTTTAAAAAATAAACAAATTGTAGCAAAGATATATAACAGCTATAGTAACCTTCAAAACTAGAATGTGTTAGGGCCTGTTTGGATGCCTGTAAGTTGGGTAAGTGGGAAGTAACTTACAGGGAAGTCACTTACAGGTAGTGTTTGGGGGAGAAAAATCACCTGTAAGTAACTTACAACCTGTAAGTCACTTATAGGCAAATCTACCAAAAAACTGCAGGGGGATGGGGGTGGGAAGTCACTTCCCTACAAGTCACTTACAGGCTCAACGGTCAGATTTTTAAAAAGAGGGGAAGAGGGAGAAACGCACCAACCCACCAAATCTCTCTCCGTCTCTGTAATCTCTCGCTGCAGTTACTGCCTTCCGTCTCTCCTCCTCCTAAAACGGTAGGGTTTCATCTACCCTTTTTTTCTCCTTTGAAAACGGGAGTGGTTTGACGTTACTCTATAAGGCATGCTGGCATCCAAACAGTCACTTATACGCACCTGCGTATTTTTTCACACATGTCATGGGCCTCTAATCCGAACAGACCATGTGATGCAGCATCCCATGAAACCGTCAGGGACTGTGGCTTGTGGTAACGATCTACATCAGTGTTGGTGAATCTCTTAGATCCTGAGCATCAAACTCCTCATTAGAGAATGAGAAAAACTTTGATGATAGAGTGGGATTGATGATGCGCTGGCCCTTGGAAATTACATCAGATTGCACAGTTGGAATGCAAGTAATTTAATTATTAGATTTTCTATTAATGTTTTTAAGTTTATTCTCAATGCTTAAATTGAGTTATTACTCCATATTATAGATTTTTTGAATTCGTGGGCCCACTTTTATAACCCACTTGATGATTGGTTTAGCTTAATAATTATCTCAAATATTCATCTTGATGGGCTTAACAAAATAACATATTTGATCCCATGTTTTTTTATATGATTATAACATTTTAGAATGATTCTCCAATCTAAACTATGCTCGATGTGAATATACAGGTTTCTACCTGTAAGTAACTTACAGGTTATCCAAACAGAAAAGGTAACTTACCTGTAAGTGACTTACAACTTACATCCAAACAGGTTACCTGTAAGTCACTTACAGGTAAGTCACTTACAACTTAAAAGAACTTACAGGCATCCAAACAGGCCCTTAAGGAAACAATGTGTTAGACCATTTGATGATCAATGAGCTGTTTTTTTAGGACCATAAGAGAAAGCACATGATGGAGAGATTGGGTGTATCATACACATTACGGTGGGCCCTACATATCATGAGTGTATATGATATATCAACTATTGTGTTCTACTAACCGTAAAAACTCTACAACTTAAGGATTTTACAGGCATCTAGACGACATATATGAGAAAAATAAAACAAAGAAAAAGAAAAGAAAGGAGGAGAGATGTACATTCACTCCCATTTCTTGATCTTTCCATCCACTAAGACACTGCACTTCCGAGGTGGGCCCAACATAACGCCCGGCCCCAAATCATGCGTAGCCGGGAATCCAACTGTCACATTATCACAAGAAATCTTGAACTTCATCCAGCCCGAAAGAAACACGATATACTTTGTCCGAGCAAGCAATTCAACTTGGAAATCGACGGCCCCACGTAATAGCCTTTCCCTGATCATGGACTCGGCTACATCGACATCCAAGCTCTTCGAGTGGGCCATGAGGCGGTCTTGGAGAGTCTTATGACACTGTGATTTCACAGAGAAGGAAGGGATGGAGACCTGTGATAGGAGGTAGGACCCATAGTATATGGATGACTGGACACGGTCAAAGTACATATCTTCGTCCGTCTCATAGTTCTCAATGTAAATCGAGATATTCCAGGCGGCGGTCAATTGCGACGAGGAGATGTTGAAGGGATCGACGGTGGTTGAGGTGATGGTGTATGAAGACATTTCATTGATCGACGGGCTCATGAAAAAAATAAACCAAATCAATAATCCAATTCCTGAACAGAATAAGATTAATAAGATTACTGAGAGGATTAATGCGTCGTTTTCGGATAAGGTAGTGGTTCGAGTGGGGGTATTGGTGCTACGGCTAGGTTGCGCCGGGGGGTGACGAGGAAGAAGGTAAGGGTTTCTGATATAGCTGACGAAGGGATTACGAAATTTATCACGAAGTAATAGGGGAAGCATTGTGGTATAACCTACTTACAAGAGATACGTGAAAATATAAGTTGTGGAGACTGTAATCCCTTTTTTTTATAAGGATACGATGCGGCACCGACCTCAACGGACGCGGATTAAGGAAGTTCCTCCGCTGGGATGCTTAAGTGGGGTGGCTAACCGTGAGGTTTGTGAGAAATCCAATCCGTCCATCCGTTTTTTCAGATCATTTTAGTATACATATTGATAAAATTCAACTTAATTCAAAACCGTGGGAGCCGTAACACCTACGGTTGAAACATTTATAAGGCCCACGGTGATGTAATTTTGAGATTCATCCTATGCATAAATTAACATAGAGATAGATGAAGTGAAAACAAAAATATCAGCTTCATCGGAAACTACTGTAACCCTTGAGAGGTTTTGAACGGTGGATGTCACTATCCCCACTATTTTCTATGGTGGGGTCCACTTGAACTTTAGATCTATCTCATTCTCTTTATAATTCCATAAAACGATCTCTAAAAATGGTTGGACAGTATGGAAACAACACACGCATCATAGTGGGCTCCACAGAACTTGGTGATGTGTCACTTTAGTGGTGATTTGGCTATTGACCTGGACAGTATCCAATCCGTGCCCTCATCTCATAGCTAGAGCTGTACACGAGCAGAGTTAGCTCCGTAACTCACTCAACTCAGCTCGAAAATTTTCGACTCGACTTGGATCGAAACTCTATTCGAATTGAGTCGAGCCTTTTTTTGGGAGCTCGGAATATTTTGAGTCGAGCCTTTTTTTGAACTTTAGATCTATCTCATTCTCTTTGTAGTTCCATAAAATGATCTCTAAAAATGGTTGGACGGTATGGATACAACACATGCATCATAGTGGGCTCCACAGAGCTTGGTGACGTCACTTTAGTAGCGATTTGGATAGTGACCTTGTCAGTATCCAATCCGCGCCTCATCTCATAGCTAGAGCTGTACATGAGCAGAGTTAGCTCGGTAACTCGCTCGGCTCGAAAAAGCTCGACTCGACTCGGATCGAAACTCCGTTTGAACCGAGTCAAGCCTTTTTTTTGGGAGCTCAGAATATTTCGAGTCGAGTCCGAGCTGGACCTAGCTCGACTCAGCTCGGACTCGACTCGAATCGAGTTTTAAGTGTTGTTGACCTATCATAGTGCTGCTGACCTCGCCAATGCAAGCCGCTAGAGTTATTCCCATTAGAACCAAACCCTCTTTCTCTACAAATGACAAATTCATCTTTAGTCCGTTAATGGTGAAGAAGAGCAGCAGCATCAGTCCCAACACAAAATCCTCCAGCTTCTCAACTAATGCAGGCCCCAGTGGCCCATTCGGTATCACAAGCCCAAACACAAAAGACCCAAATATGAAATGTATTTCAATTACATTTGCAATCAATCCACACACCATAACACCGCAGAGGATCATGGATATGTGTAGGTCGACGAATGACTCCCCGTCAGGTGTTCGTTGAATTACCTAAAGGATGGCAGGCTTTGTTAGAATATTTGGTTGAATTAAATAAACTATTAAAATCGAGAACCAAAAAAGAAAAATAAAATTTTGAGAAAGAAGAACTTATTGAATTGAGTCAAGGCGTGATTGAGTTACTCAGCTTGAAATCGAATTTGCTCTCCTTGGACAGCGTCTCAAGTGCAACAAGTTTGCAGAGCAATCGACCTCTAGGATACAATGACTATGACCCAGTCCCAATGGTGCATTCACTGTACATGGGCTCGAACCATAGTAAATTCTTAAAACCATATCAGAGAGTTTTATAAGAGAGAGAGAGATAATATTTTCGTATATTTGAAAATTAAACCAAAGTCCTTATATAGACTTCGAAGTGGTGTATAAGCACCCTTTACAAAGGGTTATGTCTGTTGGGTTTAAACCCAACAGGTGCGACCAACCGAAGAGATGCATCTCTCTGGTTTAAAACGAAAAGACGCAAGTGCGAGTACACTCTTATAAATAAAGTCCCGCGAGTACCCATACACACACACCCACGCGAGTACACCCACACCGCACCTGCACCCGCACCCGCGCCCACACCCAGCCCAGCTTGTCTCGTTGCGTCGCGTCGCGTCGCGCACACACACGGTGTGTGGTCAATGACATAGATTAAAGCTATTGGCATAGCCCCCTCACAGGACCAAATTTACATGCCCCCTGAAAGGAGCTCAAGCCCTAGGCAAAAAGACTATCTTATATACAAGATAGTTTACTTTGTCAAATTCAATATGGGACAAAACCCACAACACAAAAGTATTAAAACTTTTCAAATGTGGAGAAAAATTACCGAAAATTTGAAAATTCAAATTTTAATATTATTTTAAAACAAAATATAACAATCCCCCACATGTTTTAAAATAAAACTCTTTCGGATTAAAGCGTAATAGTTTTGCAATGGTGCCGGTGTCACCATATACTTGAACCGACATTAGAGTAAGCAAGACAGGTCTACAAGAATCAGATGACACCATAGTCTTGAACCTGAATCTTTTTAATGTAGATCGCAAGTACATGCCACTCACACAACTCTTCCTCTACAAGTGATTCTGCAGTTCGGCGCGTTTCAGTCATATACCATTACCTAGATTTCATGAGTGCTCTAGAGAATTCGCCTAGATTCTCATAAGAAGCGGCCTCCACCTCCACACCTATATAGGTGAATTCCATCAAGTGTATGTAGCAACTGTATACACCACCAAATATATGGCTATGGATTCATTAAGAGTTCTAACAACTCATTCTTTTGCGTTGTTGCTCGCACTGTACACTATAGAAGGGGCTCATACAACTTAGTGCAATTGTCTACCTCGTGTCTTGTTGTTTACCCATTGAACCTATCTCATGGGATCTCCACTTGTATAGGTTGGGTTGCCGACACTGGCAACTCATATATTAGGCTGAGCCTCATTCCCTTCGATGTATCATTGACTAACCTTTTAGATAGTCCTTTGGTCAAGGGATCTGTTAGATTCTTTTATGACCTCTCAAAGTCAATAGATATGACTCCATCACGCAATATGTATTTCACTATGTTGTGTCTAAGTCTAATATGTCTGCTCTTTTCATTATATATTTTACTTTTTGCTTTCGCTATAGCTGCTTAACAGTCATAATGAATAGAGACGACCGATATAGGCTTTGGCTATAATGGTATATCAACTAAGATATTTCTAAGCCACTCGGCTTCTGATCCAGCCTTTTCTAAGGTAATAAACTCGGATTCCATAGTCGACCGAGCGATACATGTCTGTTTGGTAGACTTCCAAGAGACTGCTCCTCCACCCAAAGTGAAGAGATATCCACTAGTGGATTTTGTCTCATCTGAATCACCGATCCAGTTAGCATCACTGTATCCTCCTAATACAGCAGGAAAACCATTATAATGTAAACCATAGGCCATACTGCCTTTTAGGTATCTCAAAATTCTAGACAAAGTATTCCAATGCTCTTTTCAGGGTTATGTGTATATCTACTTAACCTTCTTACTGCAAAAGCTATGTCCGGTCTAGTGTAGTTTGTTAGATACATGAGGCTACCAATTATTCTGGAATACTCCAATTGAGATACACTATTTTTTGTATTTTCATGAGGGTCACACTATAATCATAAGGAGTACTGACAGGTAAACAGTCAAAATGGTTAAACTTTCTCAATATCTTCTCAATGTAATGAGATTGTGATAATATAATAACACCATTTTTCCTGGTTACTTCAATACCCAAGATTACAGTAGCATTTCCTAAGTCTTTCATGTCAAACTTAAATGACAAGAATTTCTTAGTTGCATTAACTAATTTAATATTAGTTTCAAAAATAAGCATGTCATTAACATAAATGCATATAATAACATAATTATTTTCAGAAATTTTACTATATACACATTTATCTATATCATTTATATGATAACCATTTGATTTTAAAACACCATCAAATTTTTCATGTCATTGTTTAGTAACCTGTTTTAAACCATATACTGATTTAATTAGTTTACATACTTTATTTTCTTTACCTGATATCTTATAACCCTCAGGTTATTCCATATATATTTCTTCTTCTAAGTTTCCATTTAGGAAAGTCGTCTTAACGTCTATCTGATGTACCACTAGTTTATACATGGAGGCTATCGCTATTAAGACCCTGATAGTAGTAATTCTAGTTATAAGGGAATATATATCAAAGTAATCTATTCCTTCCTTTTGTTTAAACCCTTTCGCTACCAACCTACCCTTAAACTTATCAATAATCTCATCCGGTTTTAGTTTCTTTCTAAACACTCATTTACAGCCTATTGGTTTATTTCCAGGTGGTAGGTCTACAAGTTTCAAAGTGTTATTAGATATAATAAATTCTAATTCATCATTTATTGCTTCCTTCCAAAAGGTTGCATTTGGAGAGTTAATTACTTCTGTATACGTTGTAGGATCATATTCTACTAAGAAGGTTAAAAATCATCTCCTAGGTTAGTTTCTCTTCTAACCCTAGTACTTTTTTTTGTTGTATTTCTTCTACTACTTTCTCGTAAGTATTTTTACTAGTAGACGCAATATCTGATTCATTGACTTCCTCTATTCCTATAGATTTAGATTTCATAGGGAATACGTTCTCAAAGAATTCTGCATCCCTAGCTTCTATAATTGTAGATATAGAATATTATCCTTAGTTTTTAAAACTAGAAACCTATAGGCTGCACTATTTTGTGCATACCCTATAAATACACAGTCGGTCGTTTTAAGACTTAACTTTCTTTTTTTAGTTTCAGGTAATCCTACTTTAGCAAGACACCCCCACACTTTAATATATTTATAATTAGGAATATAATTCTTCCAAAGTTCATATGGTGTTTATTCAGAAGATTTAGAAGGAATCCTATTTAGAATATAACAAGCAGATAGAATTGTTTCTCCCCACATATTTGAGGGTAAGCCTGAACTGTTTAACATGACATTCATCATCTCTTTTAGAGTTCTATTCTTACGTTCTACTATTCCATTCTGTTCTGATGTATAAGGAGCTGTAGTTTCGTGAACTATTTCATTCTTTTCATATAATTCTCTAAATTGAGAAGATTCATATTCACCTCCTCTATCTGTTCTAAGTCTTTTAATTTTTATATTTAAGTGATTTTCAACTTCAATTTTGTATTTAGAAAAAAGTATCTAAAGCTTCATCTTTATTTGTTAATAAATAGACTCTAGTGATCCTAGAGTAATCATCTATAAAAGTTATGTAATATCTTTTTCCACTTTTAGACATGTAATTTCTAAAATCACCTAAGTCACTGTGTATTAACTCTAATAGAACAGATGGTTTTTGTATTCGTTTAAAGGATTTTCTAATGAATTTTGATTCTACACATGTTTCACATTTATTGAATTCTTCATTGGATATATTTACAGTGAATAAACTATCGCTACAGTATCCCTTACCAACAAAAGTTTTATTCTTAGTCATTACAAGCTTATCTGAATCAAATACTAACTTGACACCAGCCTTATTGAGGAGCGAACTAGAGACCAAGTTTCTTCTAATATTAGGTACATGAAGGATATCATTCAACATTAGAGTCTTTCCAGAAGTGAGTTTCAAAAGTATTTTTCCTTTCCCTACAACTGGAGACGTTCTAGCATTCCCCATGAATACCTGTTCATCATCTTTTGATACTTGGTAGGAATTAAACATGCTACGATCCTTACACACGTGCTTAGTTGCACCAGTGTCTAGTACCCATTCCAACTTATTTACAAGGAAGACTTCTGACACCACAACGACTATCATATCAGACTCATTGCCTGTTTCCGTAAGATTAGTCTGCGGCTTATCTTTGTTTTTCTTAAGCCTGTAGGTTTTAACATGTAACATCCTGAAAATCAGGGGTCGAGCAAAAGCTCAGCTCCTGAGTTCCAACGCATCACTTATGCAACATTGATAATGATGATTAAATGTTGTTCATATTAATGCATTAAACATGAGTAAGATTATACCAAAACAACATATCATACTCTAGAGAGTTAAATTTTACAAGCGGAAGACTGTGATAGATATATAAAATATATAAACTGTCGCAAGTCTCTAGAGTGTGAACATGTTACCAGGTTAAATATATACATGTATACTCCAAAAATGGACAAAACGAATATATATGATGTTCCAAAAGTGTAAAATAACAAGTGTAATTGCATCTAATCAGCATCCCTGTAACCTTGTCGATCAGAACATGGTCTACATAGACCCACCTGATAGCTGCAAATAGGAGAAACCCTTCTCATCATCATAAAAGTTCAGCTCCGCCTCATACGCATTACCATCATCTGAAACTAAAACAGGGTCTGGCGGGTGTTTAAAACACAGTCCCATAACGTGGGAGTGAGTGATCAACTTAGTGGAACAATAAAGCAAAGGTTAACATGTTATCAATTCAGTCAAGCAGTAATGATAACGCAATACAACAATCAGGTCCTAAGTACTCTTGTTAATGTAAGAATTATATGAAATAATGATGCATGCCCTCATCTGCGCTCCCTCAGCGACTTCATCTCACGATCGCGCATAAAACACTTCCTCAGTGCTTGACCTGCTACGCCAAACACACACGTAATGTGGTGCATGAGCGTGATTACCAAGTTCTTATTAGTCCTTTTCATACAGCAGGATTGGGAAGCTAAGGTACCTCCCTTATATCAATTCTCAAACAATGATCCATTCTAGGGTCGTCAGTCCTAGCAAATCTCATGCGATGTTGCAGTTCTAGGTCACTACAAAGGGCTCATCACCTGATTAGTGTATGCCTAGTTTGTACTCTTGTTGCTACGGAAAGACTCGTCGCCTTAACGCAGACTCAGAGTACACTCGAGGTCACTACCACCCACACCCTAGCAACTGACAGTCTATTTTCGAAGGCTCGTCACCAACCCGACTAGGGACCACAGCCAAGCTGTGCAAGGGTAAGCGAACAGCTCGAATACAGTGTCCCATACCATCGTATTCGACTCACGAGTTTGGGTTGCTCACTGGTCACTACGGAGAGGCTCGTCACCCCAGCGTAGGCCGACAGCTCGACCACGGTGTCCCATACCACCATGCCCGGCTCATGAGTTTTAGTGAATCGAGGTACCAAAGTTAAAGGGGTCTTCCACTGGTGAGTTTGGTATCTTAGATTCAAGCATTGGCGTCCATACATGGTGAACATACATTGGGTCAATCGGGTTACTTGACGAGCTCGACTGGTATGAGCGCACGTTGACTTGATCGACATGGAGTGCGTAAGCATTCCGCGTGGCCTAACCACTGCCGTCAAACGACATACGAATCGGATTCGTCAAACGTATCCATCGTGGCTAAATCAATTCAGCCACCCATCGTAAACCATTACCGATTACCTAGACTACATCGTAGCCCCAATTACACTTCAAATACAATAGGCATTCATATGTGCTAGTCAAAACAGTATGCAGCAACAAATTCAAATATAAATCTCATATAAGCATTTAAACGAGTACCTGGAGTACATATTAACATACATAAACATTCATCCATAAAACATGTAGTAGTAAGATAGGTTATATGAAGGGAATTGTAACTATAGATAAGGGAATTGAGAATCATATCTCAACACTCTAATTAAAGACATTTCAATAAGCATTTTCTCATTCACGCATTTTAATAAACACTTAGACTACACATATTACATACTTGAAATAAATTAGTTAAAACGCATATCGTAGCAAATCCTTCCCCATAGGAATTGCCACACGTACAACCATCATGTAGCCTCAACCATAAATCATGGCAAACACAAATCATAATTCCATACTCATTCAAACATTTCAACAAACACTTGGAATGCATTAAAATCAACATAGTTTACATATATGTGTAATATACGAGAAACATCGTATCTAAGCATATGAGATAATAATCAAGTCAGTCATAAATCATTATTGACATTAAAAGCCTTGAAAACCATAACCTAAACGTTTATAGTCCGCACCTTTCGCCAGTAGACTCGTATCGAACTCAGTTTAAAAGCCAAGTCTTTGTCTACGGCACAACGACTACCTGATTCATGAAATAGGTTAGCTATTTCGCCTATTGCTCTATTTGGATATCTATATCAGTTTAAGGTTAGGATTTCTTATCCAAAAATGGATTTAAAATCAATGGTGTAGCGATGTGGGAGGGTGAATCGAGGCGTGGAGTAGCAGAACAGAAGGACGACAGCAACCTCGAAGGATCTCCCTTCGATCTCCACTCTTTTCTCTCCATTTCTCTCTTCTCTCTCCTAGGGTTTGGAGAAATTCGTATGGGAGAGAGAGGTGGGTTTAAGGGCTATTTATAAGCCTAGAATCGATGTCAATGGCCCCAAGACTATGGCATACTTATGTTATAGCCAAATAATGGCTATTTCAATCCAACGGAGCACTTCTGGAGGCCCCTTTTCTACGTGCAGTCGGACTTAAGCTCCGTGACATTGGATCTAGGTCAAGCTAAGTTTTTAGTCCGATCGGATTTACAAATCGACCGTGGCGGACCAATTTCAGTTCAACGGTCACCGGTACTCGATCAGGGTCACATGTGTACTGACATGTGTTGGAAATTTTTCCTAATCCGAGGGTGTAGTTGGGTCAAATTCTGACGGTTAGAATCCTCAGATTTGGCCTGTAAGTGAACCGACTCAATTCACTTAAGTTTGAGTTCATTTTCTAAAAATATTTGCATTTCTCACACACTTCGCTCCAGACTCAAGTTGTGTGTTTCTGGGTATCATTAGGACTTAATTTCTGAGGTGGATGTCAAGTCCAGTGAGGCGGTCCTAACCGTATGGTTTCGCAGTAACCGGACTTTCGATGTGCGGTTCAGGTCCGATACGAAGTTTCAAGGTGCTCCCGAGAGCAATTGGGTTTAGAGATTGATCCTAAGTTTTAGGGTATTGTAGCGGTATCGATTCTACTCGTTTTGGGTCTTGCAGTTTGTATTTAAAGTGATTAGGGCCCATTGCACAGAGAATCAAGTTTCTAAAGGATTTGGTCCTATTTGATTTCTGCCTGAGGTCGTACTTGGGCCTTTGTAGTTTGTATAGAAAGTGATCCAAGCTATTAATACTTAACTAAATTACGCCATAATTACAACAGAATAAGGTCCTAGGGTAGTTCTACGTCCAAGGACGTCCATTGCCAAGTTAGAAAAAAATTCGGGATGTTACAATCTACCCCCTTTAAAAATCAATTTCGTCCCCGAAATTGCCTAAGAGGAAAAAATAACGATTTGATTATTTCATTTGCCTAAGTTTTATTTATTTCAATTTTATATGCGTGGTAGGGTGTACATTTTCTATGCTAGTCTGGTACATTTTAGTCTCTACCCCCCTTAAAAACTTATTTCTTTATCTCTTACTTATATCCTGATGGTTTGCTACAATGGATTTCTTTCCCTATTTGGAGTCTTGACGATGATTCCCATCTATTTAGAGTAAGATATTTGTTTTCAATGGTCGACCAACATGGAGAGACAGTTGTAATGAGCTTGATCCCGATACATCGATCATTTACCTGACCAGGGTAGAAGGATCATGTATCCCTTCTTAGTCCTGGTGGATCTTGGTCTTCTACTCGGTCAAAGTAGTGAGTCCACTGGTAGTCGCTCAGGATTGAGAATTGGGTCAAGCCGCGAATGTTTCACAGTTTTATATTTCAGTAACTCCGTAGTCCGATCACTCTAAAAGCTTAGGGAATGCCCATCACTGAAAGGTTGAAATTTGGTATCTATGGTTATAGAAAGAAGCTAAAATGATGGGTGTTGTGGTTGATTCCAGGGGCAGGTGTGAGTTTGTGGCAAGATGTCTAATTCTACCCAAGAAGGAACTTTTGCTACGGATCTGACTTACCCTCTTTAATCATGTCCAGTTTAATACCGTAAGATAATCTATACATTGGTAGTACATAAGGAAGTTGGACAAAACAGGTTAATGGGCAGACTATCCTTCTAAGTTCATATGTAGGCCAGAATGGTCTGTGATTGGGGATCTAATTCCCAACTGTCTGTTGCTCATTTAAGAAATTTCTTGGGCCTAAAAGGAAAAATCTTTATTGGCTATATATTCTCAACACCTCTCAAAGACAAAGTATAAAACTTGTGGTTGTAAGTGGTTGGGCCAACACGGAAGGAAAGTTGTGTAATGGGTCTGAATCGGATACATGGACCTTCGCCTAGCTATGATAGAAAGTTTGTCGTATCAGTTCTTAATCCTAATTGATCCCGACTTTCTGCTTGATCAGAGCATTGAGTTCATGGGCAACTATCAAGATTGAAAATTCGATTTAAACCGCGAATACTTCGCTCATATATAGTTCCTCTACTCCATGTTCCCGAGTGTATCAAGTCCTTGAGAAGGCAATTCTAGGGGGTGTGTTGATTTGACCTAACGTTCAATTCGATGAGTTGTTCTCATAGTGTGACTAGTTTCGAATCAAAGCAAGCTTCCTAAGAGTTATTAAAGAAGCCTATATGTATTAAGGGAATTCAACGAAGGAACAGGTCTCACTCTAACTTAATCATGACAACTAACTAAGTCTATATTTCAATTACCTTAGCATAATCAATTTTTTACATTCCTTAGTATAACCAGTATCCTAGTCTTAACTTGGGAGTAGCTGTACTCCAATAGTTGTAATCCAAAGTCTATGCTCATACGCTAGATGATTTCGTACCATTTCTAACATAAGAAGATGTTTTATCGCTTAGGGTCAAAAGTCGTCTGGTTGAAATTGACTTGCCCATTTCTAATACAAGAAGATATTTTATCGCTCGAGTACTACACATATACCCATACTATCTAAGGAGGTCCTACGGTTTAGGTTATTACATCAGTAGATTTCCTATACTGTCAGATTTTTTGAAATCTAGGAGTACCAACACTCAATGTCGTCCTAGGGTAATTCTATGTCCTTTTCCTAGTACTTTTACTTTGTATATTTTTTTAATTATTCTTCATCAAGTTTACTTCATCTCTGTTAAATTTCATTAGATTTCGTCTTGTAGAAAAATTCTAAAAATTCGAGAAGCAGCAGTTGTCCACGCTAATTTGTTTGGGACAGTTATTAATGACCTGTATTTATCTATATTAAAAATTTTATTATATTTTCAATTATTTTTATATGAAATTAGACTTATCAAGCTTCAATATGGCTTTTGAATCACCTAAATTAGAGTTATAACGATGGAGATATGAATTTTCAAAGTCAAACGTATATTACAGAATTTTTCTGCCGAAAACGGGCCGCCGGCCCGCTGCGGCCTTGCCAGGCTCGCAATTTGGTGAGGCCTCGCCGGTCTCTGGACCTTCCGACAAGGGGTTGCCGGTGGGGTGAGGTCCTCCCACCCGGGGGTGCCGGAAACATGCGGGGCCCACCTCAGGTCCCCCCGATTTGTGTCGTTTGGCCCCCATGTCCATGTAAGGCGTTTTCGGGTCCAATTCGCAAATCGGAATGAGTTTATTTGACGTGCAATATATGATTTTGGGGTAGGAGATACTAATCTATCCGACAAACCTATTTATTTTATTAGATTCCAAAAGGTTAAGGGTCAAAAACCCATTTTATCCATTTATTTACTATTTATGGTAAGTTTTAGTTTCGGTATTGTTCTTCATCATTTATACCCTAGGATTGGTATGTATTATGAATGTACTTAGAAAAATTTGAAGGATAGGATGATGAAAGGTGAGATTTCGAAGGAAAATGGTTAAAAAGGACTTTATGCTTTGGTTCTGGAAAGTTAATAAAGTGTTATGATCGATCTATTGCCCAAGGACGTCCATTTCCAAGTTTGGAAGTCATCAACTAACGACTCAAACTCGTCGACTGACGGCCTAGAGGCGACTTAAGTCGATTCACGTGATCGAAGATACGTTATGGACTAAATTATAGTTTTCAGTCTCGCTTGTCGGCGAAACTTGGGATTCTAATGTGGTTTCTAAATTCCATCGCTACCTTCCTAAATCAGAGTGCGTCAGAGTGCGTCTTGTTACCATAACTCAGGTCCAGTTTAATCCAAATCATGATCTGATACTATCTTGTAACACCCTGAAAATCGGGGGTCGAGCAGAAGCTCAACTCCCGAGTTCCAATGCATCACTTATGCAACATAGATAATGATGATTGAATGTTGTTCATATTAGTGCATTAAACATGAGTAGGATTATACCAAAACAACATATCATACTTCAAAGACAGTTAAATTTCGCAAGTGGAAGACTGTGCTAGATATATAAATATATAAACTGTTGCAAGTCTCCAGAGTGTGAACATGTTACCAGGTTAAATATATACATGTATACTCCAAAAATGGACAAAATGAATATACATGGTGTTCTAAAAGTACAAAATAACAAGTGTAATTGCATCTAATCAGCATCCCTGTAACCTCGTCGATCAGAACATGGTCTACATAGACCCGCCTGATAGCTGCATATAGGAGATACCCTCATCATCATAAAAGTCTGGCTCCGCCTCATACGCATCGCCATCATCTGAAACTAAAACAGGGTCTGGTGGGTGTTAAAACACCGTCCCGTAATGTGGGAGTGAGTGATCAATTCAGTGGAACAATAAAGCAAAGGTTGACATGTTATCAATTCAGTCAAGCAGTAATGATAATGTAATACAACAATCAAGTCCTAAGTATTCTTGTTAATGCAAGAATGATATGAAAGAATGATGCATGCCCTCTCCTGCGCTCCCTCAGTGACTTCATCTCACGATCGCGCATGAAACACTTTTTCAGTGCTTGACCTACTACGCCAAATGCACACGTAATGCAGTGCATGAGAGTGATTACCAAGTTCTTATTAGTCCTTTTCATACAGCAGGATTGGGAAGCTAAGGTACCTCCCTTATATCAATTCTTAAACAATGATCCATTTTAGGGTCGTCAGTCCTAGCAAATCTCATGCGATGTTGCAGTTCTAGGTCACTACAAAGGGCTCATCACCTGATCAGTGTAGTCCTAGTTTGTACTCTGGTTGTTACGGAAAGACTCATCGCCTCAACGCAGTCTCAGAGTACACTCGAGGTCACTATCACCCACACCCTACCAACTGGCAGTCTATTTTCGAAGGCTCGTCACCAACCCGACTGGGGACCACAACCAAGCTGTACAAGGGTAGGCCGACAGCTCGAATACAGTGTCCCATACCACCGTATTCGACTCACGAGTTTGGGTTGCTCATTGGTCACTACGGGGAGGCTCGTCACCCTAGCGTAGGTCGACAGCTCGACCACGGTGTCCCATACCACCATGCCCAGCTCATGAGTCTTAGCGAATTGAGGTACCAAAGTTAAATGGGTCTTCCACTGGTGAGTTTGGTACCTTAAATTCAAGCAGTAGCGTCCATACATGGTGAACATACATCAGGTCAATCGGGTTAGTTGACGAGCTGGACTAGTACGAGTGCACATTGACTTGATTGACATGGAGTGCGTAAGCATTCCGCGTGGCCTAACCACTGCCGTCAAATGACGATGACTCGGATTCGTCGAACGTATCCATCGTAGCTAAATCAATTCAGCCACCCATCGTAAACCATTACCAATTACCTGGACTACATCGTAGCCCCAATCACACTTCAAATACAATAGGCATTCATATGTGCTAGTCAAAACAGTATGTAGTAACAAATTCAAATATAAATCTCATATAAGCATTTAAACGAGCACCTGGAGTACATATTAACATACATAGACATTCATCCATAAAACACGTAGTAGTAAGATAGGTTATATGAAGGGAATTGTAACTATAGATAAGGGAATTGAGAATCATATCTCAACACCCTAATTAAAGACATTTCAACAAGCGTTTTCTCATTCAGGCATTTTAACAAACACTTAGACTACACATATTACATACTTGAAATAAATTAGTTAAAACACATATCGAAGCAAATCCTTCCACATAGGAATTGCCACTCGTACAACCATCATGTAGCCTCAACCATAAATCATGGCAAACACAAATCATAATTTCATACTCATTCTAACATTTCAACAAACACTTGGAATGCATTAAAATCAACATAGTCTACATATATGTGTAATATACGGGAAACATCGTGTCTAAGCATATGAGATAGCAATCAGGTCAGTCATAAATCATTATTGACATTGAAAGCCTTGCAAACCATAACCTAAACGTTTATAGTCTGCACCTTTCGCCGGTAGACTCGTATCGAACTCAGTTTAAAAGCTAAGTCTTTGTCTACGGCACAACGGCTACCTGATTCATGAAATAGGTTAGCTATTTCACCTATTGCTCTATTTGGATATCTATATCAGTTTAAGGTTAGGATTTCTTATCCAAAAATGGATTTAAAATCAATGGTGTAGCGATGTGGGAGGGTGAATCGAGGCGTGGAGTAGCAGAACAGAAGGACGACAGCAACCTCGAAGGATCTCCCTTCGATCTCCACTCTTTTCTCTCCATTTCTCTCTTCTCTCTCCTAGGGTTTGGAGAAATTCGTATGGGAGAGAGAGGTGGGTTTAAGGGCTATTTATAAGCCCAGAATCGATGTCAATGGCCCCAAGGCTATGGTATACTTATGTTATAGCCAAATAATAGCTATTTCAGTCCAACGGAGCACTTCTGGAGGCCCCTTTTCTACGTGCGGTCGGACTTAAGCTCCCTAACATTGGATCTAGGTCAAGCTAAGTTTTTGGTCTGATCAGATTTACAGATCGACCGTGGCGAATCAGTTTCAGTTCAACGGTCACCGGTACTCGATCAAGGCCACAGGTGTACTGACATGTGTTAGAAATTTTTCCTGATTCGAGGGTGTAGTTGGGTCAAATTCTGACGGTCAGAATCCTTAGATTTGACCTGCAAGTGAACCGACTCAATTCACTTACGTTTTAGTTCGTTTTCTAAAAATATTCGCATTTCTCACACACTTCGCTCCGGACTCAAGTTGTGCTTTTCTGGGTATCATTAGGACTTGATTTCCTTGGTGGATGTCAAGTCCAGTGAGGCGGTCCTAACCGTATGGTTTCGCAGTAACCGGACTTTCGATGTACGGTTCAGGTCCGATACGAAGTTTCAAGGTGCTCCTGAGAGCATCTGGGTTTAGAGATTGATCCTAAATTTTAGGGTATTGTAGCAGTATCGATTCTACTCGTTTTGGGTCTTGCAATTTGTATTTAAAGTGATTAGGGCCCATTGCACAGAGAATCTAGTTTCTAAAGGATTTGGTCCTATTTGATTTCTGCCTGAGGTGGTACTTGGGCCTTTATAGTTTGTATAGAAAGTGATCCAAGCTATTAATACTTAAATAAATTACGCTCTAATTACAACAGAATAAGGTCCTAGAGCAGTTCTACGTCCAAGGACGTCCATTACCAAGTTGAAAAAAAATCTGGGATGTTACATAACATGATGCCCAGGCTTTTCACAGTTGTAGCAGTTTTCCTTTTTCTTGAATTGATTGTTTGCATTCTTCTTTTTGAGCCTGCATTCATTTGCGTAATGTCCAGGTTTGCCACAGTTATGACAGTCGCCCTTTTTTCTTATTATTTGTCCGACTTGATTCCACAAGATTCGCCTTTGAATCTATCTCATTTCTATTTTCTTTTTGATCCTTGATTCTATTGGCCTCCTCTATTTGTATATGTACGATAGTGGTTTCTAAAGAAATACCGTTCTTTTTATGTTTCATTTTATTCTTATATTCTTTCCAGGAGGGTGGTAGTTTTTTTATTAGCGCTCCTGACAAAAACACTTCATCCAACTTAATTCCTTCTGTCGATAGTTCGTGAACTAAACTTTGAAAATCGTGAATCTGATTTGTGATAGGTTTATCATCTGTCATTTCATAATGAAGAAAATTAGCAATTGCATATTTCTTAGTGCCTGCATCTTCCAATATGTATTTCTTTTGTAAAGCAGTCCATATGTCTTTAGCAGACACGTAAAAAACATACACATCACATAGTTCGTTGGATAAAGAGTTTAGAATATAGTTTTTATAATTATTTTCATCTGTTACTTCAGTTTGATTTGTTAGATCTATAGTAAATGATTCAGATAAAATGTATGAAACTTTCAAGGTGGGCAGAGCGAACATCATTTTTTATTTCCACCGTTTAAAGCATTATCCAGCGAACAGTTCAATTTTGGCTAACTCAGCAGAAGCATTTACTGTTACTGTAGCCATAGTCTATGTAAGTCAACAATTCGATTTCAAGATTGTTGGAATATTTGGTTGAATTAAATAGACTATTAAAATCGACAACCAAAAAGGAAAATAAAATTTTGAGAAAAAAGAACTTATTGAATTGAGTAGAGGCGTGACTGAGTCACTCGGCTTGAAATCGAATTTGCTCCCCTTGGACAGCGTCCCAAGTGCAACAGGTTTCCAGAGCAATCGACTTCCAGGATACAACGACTATGATCCGGTCCCAGCGGTGCACTCACTGTATACGAGCTCAAACCACTTGCAGTTTAATTCGAAAGTGCTGAGTTGACTTAGCGATGAACTCAGTAAATTCTTAAAACTGTATCAGAGAGAGTTTTATAAGAGAGAGAGAGAGAGAGATAATATTTTCGTATATTTGAAATTTAAACAAAAGTCCTTATATAAACTCCGAAGTGGTGTATAAGCACCCTTTACAAAAGGTTAGGTCCGTTGGGTTTAAACCCAACAGGTGCGACCAATCGGAAGGGATGCATTTCTCTGGTTTAAAACGAAATGGAGCAAGTGCGAGTACACTCTCGTAAATAAAGTCCCGCGAGTACCCATACACACACCCACTCGAGTACACCCACACTGCACCCGCGCCCACGCCCAGCCCAGCCCGTCCCGTCACGTCGCGTCGCGTCACGCACGCGCACACGCATATGGACACGGACTTGGACTTGGACTTGGCTCGGCTCGGCTCGGCTCGGCGCGCGCGTGTGTGCCTCACCTCACCATGAGGATACATAAGAAAACATAGGCAGCTGCGGAGAGGACAACTCAAAGGGAAGCAATAGGGAAATTTTCGTTCCAAGCAAGGGCGACTGCAATGGTGAACATCACCCATCCAATGATGGTATTGATGAGAGTAGCAGACATGGTGATCCTCCCAAGGTTGGTGTTGAAGAGCTTGAACTTGGCTCCAACTTGGCTCAGACTGGACCGATCTATTGGTCGAGCCGAGCACGAGCTGTTGTTCCGAGTTCGAAGGCCAAGCCGATCACAAGCTATTATTCCAAGCTTGAAGGCTGAGCCGAGCCGAGTACGAGCTGAGACTTGAGCTGTCCAAGTGGAGCACGAGCTGGGCAAAGCTCGGGTCAGCTGGACTCGTGTACACCTCTACTTGTAGCTTCACAGGAGCGTGGATTGCACACTTACAGTGTCAGTAGTAGCAAGGAGACTACTGACAGTTGTTTGTGTGGGCCATCATGATATATGTATCCTATCCGCGCCATCCATCTATTTTTAAAGACTATTTAATTGTATGAGCTTAAAACTGAATCGGATCTAAATCTCATATGGACCACCCCACAAGAAAGAGTGGTGATTGAATACTCACCGTCAAAAACTTCTAAAGTGCCACAAAAGTTTTAGATTAAGCTTATATTCACGTTTTCTCATCATCCATTTGTGCGTGACCTAATCAACAGGTTGGATGGCAAATAAACATTATAGTGAGCCTCGGTGGGCATTCAATCACCACTGTTTTCTTGTGGTGTGGTCCACTAGAGATTTTGATCTCCCTCATTTTTAGTATCATGATTTATAATGATCTGGAAAAATTGATGGACGTCTGGCATAAAACACACATGTACCATGAGGGGCCCATAGAGTATTGTCAGTATCCACCTCGCTACTGACTCTGTCAGTACGCAATCCACGCCCCTTTCGCGGGAAATTGGCGTCAGTTCCCAGGAAGGCGGACATCCTGTGAAAGGGAGGCGGTTGGAAGTGGATTGAGTACTGTGTAAAGTCTGTGGGGTTCACCGTGATTTAAACATTGTATCTACTCCGTCTATCCATTTTAACAGATAATTTGAGGGCTTGACGCAAAAAATAAAATATATCTAAAGCTCAAATGGACCACACCATGGGAAATAGTGTGAATTGAAATTTTACCATTGAAAATTTCTTGGTGACCATAGAAGTTTTTGATCAAGCTGATATTTGTGTTTTCCCTTCATCCGTGTATTTATGATCTTATGAATGGGATGGATGACAAATAAACATCAGTGTGGACCCTAGCAACGTTTCAATGGTGGAAATCATTATTCCCGCTGTTTTCCTTTGGTGTGTTACACTTAAGCTTTTAGACGAGGCAAATAGCAAATTAAGCCAGTACTTAAGATCAATGATCTGATTTAGTTGGTACTCAAGATCATTGGTCCAATTGATTGACGAAGGATCTTGATGATCTTATTTGGAATTCTGGCCACTCACTAATTTACTTCTAACCAAAGGCTGGAAATGGGCATGGCAAATTTGCTATGAGATCCAATTCATTCTTAAGAGTGGAGCCTCTACCTAGATGCTATTCCCCAACCTGGTTCTCAGTAGGATTTGGAAGTATGGTAATTGTGACAGATGTTCCTCTGTGATCTTTTACAGCCCACAAACTTCTTTAATCTCATGGTATAGACGGTCCTAGAACAACAATCGGAATAAAAAACATATAAAACTGAAAAGGTAAAGATAAATAGATGATTGAATCGACTGAGAGCTACCTGATTCTTAGGATTTTTCACCCGTTCATACATAGCCCATTTTGTTATTACCAGAGTAGTATATGATGTTTCAATGATTGCTTCCCCCACCAACATGGTCAGTTGTTCTTCTGTCAGCATTTTCCCTTCCGGAGGCAAGAAATCAAGATAACAGTCTATTTTCTGTTTGAGAGTGCAATTACAATGCAAGAATTCAGTAGTTGATTTTTGTCATTGTTAAATAGGACTGCATTTTACTCCACCAAATGGTGACCAGAGCATTCATCTAGTGGGTCCCTTGATAGATGGCTTACATGAAAAAAGAAGAAGAAAAAAATCCCACTGATCAGAGATCCTCATTGTTGATAAAAGGGTTGAAATCTGGACCAGTTCTCCAACCTTTGCAAGAATTTTGCTGTATGCCACATTCAATGAACAACATAGTTCAAAATCTGACTTGACTCGCCATCCAGTGAAGTCAGATCAACTTGAAGACTTGAATGGGACTCAAGTTGACTTGTTTCAGTATTATATAATGTATCAATGAAGAATATTTGAATTGGTAATGAATACTTTAAATCATTAGAAACCTGCTTATCTTAAATAGCTAAAATAAAACACAAGAATTGGTAACGGGCTTGCACTTCAAGTGATAAAGCTGAGGGTTTATTTCTAGCAAATGACATTTTGCATTTACCACTAAACAACAGTGATATGCCAATTTCAACACCATTCCCCAACTAAAGAACAAAGAATTACAATATAATTCTATGGTTTAAAAAATGCTAAAACATGTCATGGACTTAAAAAGCTTATTGCAAATAACTGAAGTACCGCAGCAAAGCCTTGCTCGAATAATCCCAAACCAACTAATCCAATCACAGGTGTACTGCCAAGAGGACTGAAAAACCTGTGAAGAGAACCACAAAGAACTACGAAGACTATTCAGAACAGGAACAAATTAACCTCAGTGAATGAGGTACTGATATGGAGTACCATGAAAAAATTTCCCAAAGCTGGCTATAACTGACGATGATCTGTAAGCTTGATGCTACAATCAGTGCTCTATCATGGTTTGCATAAATCTCTGCATGTCAGAAATATTTGGATTAATTTTACTATGATGTTAACTCAAGGATACGAGAATACCTGCCAATTACAATTCCGAAAGGAATAAATAGACAAGCAGCTACAAGGATCTGTTGAAATGTTGAGGTTGCAGCTATGTAAATGTATCATCAAAACTACTAATACATGCTCTCATTTCAGTTGTAAAGGAAGGAAACAGTGAGCTCGCTCTGTTACAAAATTTGGAGCGTCATATGGGCGGGGACAGAGATAATGAAGTTCAAACTCAAGAACTGCCATTGATCAACTTAGTTACAATACAAGCTGCTACGAATAACTTCTCAGATGAAAAATCTCATTTGATTTACCTTATAAATGTAGGACAGGATTCACTAATAGTAAGTAGATAAACTAATCATGGATAGGAGAGAAATCTCATTCACTTCTGAGCATATAAAGTATGTAAAATCCCATATTCAGTCGAGATGATCCAAACAGTCTATTTGATTTACCTTATAAATGTAGGACATCAAAAAATAAACACGGATAGTATTTCAGCTGCAGAAACTGATAATTCAGAGTAAGAATCTGAATGGGCTTGGGACCAGTGATTGTTGGACCTTCATCAAAGCCACTACCAAGGTCTCCATCACTAAATATAGATGGGTCCGACAGGTATGTTGGTACTACCACTGATCCATATGGACTGGAGAAGCATAATATCCCGGGGAAGCGGGCTGTGAAACCTAGTGAAACCATAGAAACTAACTCCTGAAGATTTATGTGGATCAGCAATTTTCACATCGCTGATGCAGGGTGATGTGGCAAGAAGTCCCAATCGATCACAATCTTTAGAACCATGACTATAGGAAAGCATGACAGACCATCATGAATTTCCAGCACTAAAATATGACAATCGGAGGATTTAATTACAAAAGTAGTTATACCAAGAACTTCCTCTACTTCCACAAATCACACCATGACAAGCTACATTTGATTAGGCCAAAATGCAGGTGAATGCAAATGTGTTGCATCAATTTATTTTTTTGGAAGGCAAGAAAACAAAGAATCCACTAAATTTTCAAAAGATAAAAAACACCAAATCCACATTAAGGCATCTCCAGCATTCAACTTATATTACGGCCATAATAATAGTGATGCTTCTCATTTGAAATTTATGTATAGTCCAACAAAGAAACGTGTATGAAGTATGGGCTCATGCCTCGTATCTCATATGTGAAGGAAGCATTGATGTTATCCTTTTTTTTTTCTTTTCTTTTTTTTTTTTTTCTTTCTTTCTTTTTTTGTTTTTTTTTGAAGACACAAGGTGTCCCCACTTCTTTTTTTGAAGTGAGGCTAATCCCTACAGATACATGCAGTCACCCACAACCACATGTATCGGGTAAAGCCAAGGAGGGGAATCAAACCCTCACCTATATGGAGCAAACCAATGGTGAAGACCATTCGCCCAAACCTTGTTGGGTAAGCATTGATGTTATCTTTGAAGAGAAATCCACAAACCACTAGACTCCTAATGAGCAGCACATTGCCAATTTTTTTAAAAAGGTAATATTAATCAACCAAAACTGATCCTTAAACAGAAATTAGTAGTAAAATATATTCATTTGGCTGTTACCAGCATTGTTGATAAGAGCCTAATTTGAATTGAGGGCAAACTATGGAAAGCAAACAATTTCCTTTTGATTTGACATTTTCTGCATTTGAATTACATAAAAAGAGAAGGAACTCATTTGCTTTCCTTAGCAAGGGAGGTAAACTTTTTTCTTTTCAAAAAGTCAAATGGTGGGAATAAAGGTTTGCCTCTAATATGAGGTTTTGAATGGAAAATTGGAGGGAAAAGAGGTTTTCCTTCAAAAATTTCAAACCAAACAACGGAAAATGCGAAGGAAAAGCACTTTGCATTATCTCTAGCAAAACAAACATGTGCAGGGGATTTGGTTCCCCTAACGCTAATATCAGTTTACCATCCACTTATGTCACATTTTTGCTTTCCCTTCGCATATCCCTAGTTTACCATCAACCCAAATGTGCCTTGAGCATATAATGTGTAAATGGAAAAGACAAGACACTGAACAATCACTAGGAACAAAAAAAAAAAAAAAAAGGCACGACAAAAGGCTCTAGGATAGGTATAGAGAAGGGCATCATTGCCAACTTACCAGTCGCTTAGGGCAATCAGCCTCCCAAAAATATCACGCTTCACATGATATGTTGGTTGCGGCTGAATGTTTCATGAGATGTTGAGAGAACCACTGTTGCGGACATGATAAGTGGGCCCCGCAATGATCTGAGGTCCCATCCGGTCCGTCCAAACGGTGCAGATCACCATGATAGGGTCGGGGTAAAAATTCGCCATGGGAGATGGCGTCATCTTCTCCATCGAACTGGAAAACCCACTGTGATGAAGTGGGCCTCATTTTCGGATCATATACACTCATCCGGTGGGCCATGATGATGGAAAATCCATCCCACTGATGGATTGTCCCCATGCAGAACAGAAAGCAGGAAAAAAAAAAGAAAAAAAAAAAGCAAGAAATGCGGCCACTCAACCTGGCCATTTGTGGTAACGGATAAGGCTATCGGGAGCCAACCCTAGACACCTATAAACAAGGCCCATTTTTCTCGGATTGCAGCCAAGCGGTCTCTGGGAATAGGGAGTGAGGCAGGAGAGAAAAATCAGGAGAGGATTTAGGGGAGAGAAAGTCGGTCGAGTGTGGTACTGCAACTGAGTCTCGTTGGCCAGACCAACTCGGGCCGAGCCAAAGAGAGAGAATGAGAGAGAGGGAGAGTGAAAAGAGTGGAAAGAGGGAAGGAAAGAGAGAGTGGAAACATGATGTTTGTGACAAATCCACTTCACTTTTAGCTTTTATCTACCTTAGTTTTAAACCCATACCTTAAAATGAGTTGAGAAAACAAATGGACTGGGTGGATTTCTAACAACATAAAAGTGGGCCCCACATACGGTCAGGGTTTTATTTTGACAGCACTTAATGCCAATCGGTGTTGTAGTCGCAGACATGTATGATAGTTAATGCTCGATCATTGGTGGGCCATAATAATATTTGTGACAAATCCACTAAGTCCATCTGTTTTGTCACGTCATTTTAGGGCGTAAGACAAAAAATTGAGGCTAATTTAGAGCAAAGTGAGCCAAATGAAAATGAAACATTTGGAATTAAATGCCCGTTATTGAAATATTGTAGGGCCATAAGATGTTTGTGAGAAATCCACTGACCGGGCCCAAAAATGAGCACAAACCAATCTCCAGTGAGACAATTGACAGTAAACAACGGGGAATGAGCACTACCGTTGAAAATTCCTCGGGACACAGGAGCTCACTTTGTGATTTGAATCTGCTTTTTTTTTAGTCCAAACTTATAGTGAGCTGAAAAAATATATGAACGGTGTGGATTTTCTTAAAAATAACAAGGTAGGCTCCATGTACAGTCGAGGTTAGGTGGTGTGCATGCGAATCCACCGTAACGAGGGAGATTTCGCAGGCGTGGTAAAGTAAGCGTAGTTTTTTCAATATCAAAATACAGTATACCATTCGTATAGGTAATTAATAGCGAGCAGTTTTAATGTCTAATGGTGAAAACAATGGGTCGGTTTTCAGAAAAGCAAAAGGTTTTTGTTCCATAGCCGAAAATTTAGTCGGACATATGGAAAAATTCCTATTTTTTAAGTGGGTCTATGAGGCATCATATGCACTAAAATAGTATCAAATAATTAATCAACCATAAATTATATTTAGAAAATATGTACAAAATATTTACTTACGTTTTTCTATACTACCTATTCCAAATATTTACATTTCCGAATAATCTAACATTAAAGAAATAAAGATATTATTAACCCTTTAAAATGAGCATGATGTGAATACATGCATCAGTGCGAGTTGGGCACATTGTCTTGGAACATTTAAAGATTATTTGCCAAAATCTAGAAGCATATCAGACATTGATTTTGAAATGACAATTCTAAAATGAAATTAAAATTCTTGTTTATTATTATTGGGCGGCGACCGTGATGCATGCTGAGATTCTTAGTGCACTGCTATTTATGAATATTATTTTCTTCTGTTTTAACCATTCATTCAACAGTAATTTCCTGCCATCCTTTACTTTGAATCTAACAATCAAACAACTCGCCCACAAATCAATGTCATATATCATTTTACATGTGACTATTCGATCCAATGCGGCACATTTGTGTGACGTCCACATATTATGTGGCCTTCAAACAATCAATTTTAACAATTTGTAGCTTTACAATTTTCAATGTATCACACCCATGCATCAAGATGTAGAGTGAGACCTTTTATGTGATGTACAGGACACAACTGAAAAAGGTCCAAACGGTCGGTCCACCATAAGATGTATTATTTTCTACTATACGACTATCCATCGGACCATATATTCTTGGATGGTGAGACCTCTAAGAAGTAAAAAAGAATTACTATCAGACTCATTAGAAGGTGGCAATTAGTCTAAATTGTGAGATGATGTCATGAAAGGGTTAGTCATCCTAAGTCAAAATAGAAGCGGTACAAACTTTTTTCTATAGAGATATCATACATCGTGTAAGATTAAACCAACTCAATTGGTAAAAAAAAATGGAAATTAATAAGACTCTGTATAATATTTTTGTAAAACCATATAGCAGATGAGGACCATCATTCTCTGATTTAAACCACTGTCATCAAAGGCCTCTCTTTGGATGGAGGATGCACCAAAAATATTATAAATGGTAAAATCCCAACCATTCAATAGGTGACCTGACAAATACACAATTCAGAACGTAAAAAGTGTAGCAGTTCATTCAACAAAAGGCCTGCCACTCAAGAGTTTCAATCTTCCCATTTGAGGAATTTTTATTGCATTGCCATCTAGGGTGAGGCCCATCATATCAATGGGTCAGATCTCTGAACCATGTAATCAGTGGGGCCCTTCAATCTCCATGAGGATCACCTATCTTGAAAATTAGGTTGATCCACTCATTACATGGGCCAAACGTGTATGTTGAGTCTGACCTTGGGCCATCCATTGATTTCAACAGTACAGCCTACCAGTTGAGGATCTTCATGGTGGGCCCACCATTTACGTGGATTAGATGCCCGAGATAAATCTCTCCCAACAAAATGGTCATAGCCTCATAGGCCCAACCACTGAGTTAGTGTAAAAAAGGTTGACATTTTATTTTTATAATTATTAATTGATCTAAATGGTTAAGATGGGTTATTGGGAGAGGGATGTTGACCTTGGCCCAATATATTGAGAATATTGAGAGGCGAGTCGGTTAGTGCCAAAGTGTGCCGAATCGGTTTCATATTAGTCGTTTTGCGATACAGTCTGAAATGGAGATGGTGTAAAATGACCCATTATGGTTCCGTAACAGTCTCCAACGGCTATTATGCACAATAACCCTAGAAGTAAATGAAAAACAAATACATTTGTATGTACCTCTTTTTTTCTTCTTCTTCTGTTGCGTCATGTTGTGCCTGTTGTTTTTCTTTCTTTTTTTTTTTTTTGGCTATAGTGCCTTCTCAGTTCTCTCTTTTGTCCTCTTCTTCTTTGTTGTGCTGCTTTTAAGTCCTCTCTTTTACCTTCTCGCTTCTTTTTGCTCAAAACAATCTGCACGCATTGGCGTTTGTGAGAAAGTTGTGAAAAGAGTTCTTTTTCAATACTTGGATCGCGTATGACGCTAGATGCAGTTGAGAAGTTTGTGTTTTTTCCTGATGGTCGGCCCACCTTAATGTTTCTGTTGATGCCATCCACCAGTTTTTTTAGTCCATTTTTTAAATTCATTTTAGGGCATGGCTAAAAAAAATAAGCAGATCCAAATTCCAAGCGGACCACATCATAGGAAAAAGTGGTCCTTGAATGTCCACCATTAAAAACTTTCCAGGGCCACTGTAATTTTTTTTTTGTCATCCAACCTGTAAATAAGGTCAGAGATTGGAGGTGGGCATTCAAATAAAAACATAATGGATAGAAATCTAAATGTACGGCCCACCTAGGCTTTAGATATGCCTAATCTTCAATCAACGGCCCTACTTGGGAACCCCTAGGTGGAATGGATGGTGTGGATTGTACAAAAACGTCACATATGGGTCCCACCTTGTCGTGCAAGTGCACGAAAGAAACATGCACCCACTGCTCACTAGACCAAGAAACTCGGTCAAACTCCTTTGACACGAGCCAAACCAAGAGAGGAAGAATTTCTTCCTCCTTTCCTGCCCAGCGTCAGTTTTAAAACAAAAACTGTCTGTGTTGCGTAATCAGTGAACTACCATTGATGCATATCGGAGAGATCCAAACCGTCCATTTGATTCAGACAATGGGCCCAACCAAAATCCAATTGTTCTTGCGGGTTTTTCGTACATGTGGGCGCATGGTTCTTAGTGCAAACAAAACCTACACACGGCGTTTTTCCAAAAACGAACAGATCATCTCGTTGCTGTCAAGCTGGCAATCTACGTGAACCAAGGTGTTCGGTATCGGTATCGGTGGGCATAACGGTGCCCACCGTTACCGATACGGATGCGGCTCGTATCGGGCGATACGGGGGCATAATGGCCCGTAATAGTGCAATTTTTTTTTTTGCCAAAAAAAAAAATATGGATTAAATTTGAAATATTTTAAGTATTCCAAATATGCATTCATTTATAATTTGAAACATGTTTATGGTGGTGTAACGGTCCACTCTTTGGTGAGAATGCTATATTGGGCTGTCTAATGGATTTATAAACCTGACAACTTGGAATTAACTGCAAACCTTTTCTAACTATATATATATAAATTTATTATAATGAATGTAATACCAAAACATCTTATATTTTCAAGTTTTCCTTTTATTTATAATGCTAGTGCATTATATACTTCATGACTCACATACATTTCATTTCAATATATAGAGTTTAGGGACTTTTGTATCCTATTATGTAATTCAGATACCTAACAACTTGATAACATTTTCCCTATAGATCTTTAAAAAAATTAAAATTAAATTGAGGTAAATAGTGTTGTCGATTCGAGGCTGATTTGGGGACCATTTGATGCCCCAAACTAGCCTCAAATTAATGCAATATATTGGCACTTATCCCACTAATGGATTGGTGGACATTTATTGGATAGTGAAAAATGAAAAATATCAAATGGTCCTATTTCAAAAAATAAGTGTCTGCAAACTAACGGTGAAAATTGTAGGAGTTATTTAATTTTGGGATTGTGACTTAGCAAAAATGGTCCCAAATTTTAATTGGTTAATTTTGAATTGATACATACCTCGTATAAATTTTTAGGGCCATGTACGTGCGGTTCACTCGATTATGTATCATATATACATGTCATCCATCTGTTTTGTCAACTCACTTAAGGGTATCAGAAAAAAAATGAGGTAAATCCAGATCTCTGGTGGACCACTAGTGGGCCGGGCAGGCCACCTTGATGTATTTGTATATCCATGCAGTCAATTCGTTTTGCCAACTCATTTTAAGGCATGGTCCAAAAATTCAGGTAGATCTAAATCTTCGGTGGACCACTAGTGAGCATGCCTTTAAAAGTGAGGCCCACCTCAATGCATTTGTTGTATATCCATGTTGTATATCCATGTGGTTCATCCTTTTTGCCTACTTATTTCAGGGCATGGACCAAAAAATGAGGCTGATATAAATCTTAGGTGGATCACAAAATAATGATTTAATTCCCACCATTAAAAATTTCTTAACACATTTCATTTTGGGATCAAGCTGTTATTTGTGTTCTCGTCCATGTGACCTCATCAATAGGTTGGATGGAAAATAAACATTATAATGAGCCCTAAGAAGATTTTAACGGTGAGCATTCAATCCCAATTGCGTGATCCAATTGAGATTTTGATCCCTTCATTTCAAGGATCATGCCTTAAAATGAACCAGAAAAATTATGGATGGCATGGATTTACTATACATAAATCAAGGTAGGCCCCACCCCACATAATAAAATAGTGTGTGTGCACTATGCAGCATACATTGCAGAGTATATATATATATATATATATATATATATATATATATATATATATATATATATATATATATATATATATATATATATATATATATGTGTTTGTTTTTTAAATAAAAGGAAATTGTACATTAAGTTTTAAAATATGAGAATGTACGAGAGGGGACCGAAATGAGAGAGAGAGAGAGAGAGAGAGAGAGAGAGAGAGAGAGAGAAGGGCAGTAACTGCTGCCGCCGCAGCCGCAACAGCGTCACAGCTCAGTAATAATAATAATAATAATAATAATAAGAAGAAGAAGAAAAGGGGAAAAAAGTTTTTTTTTTCTTTTTCATTTTTTCCATTTTTCTTTAGGGTTATGGCTCATAACGTTTGTTACGGTACCGTAACGGCCGTTACATACCCATAACAGTCATTACAGCCCCGTAACGACTGTGACAGACCCAAAAAACAGAGGTGCCCCGTTTCGGGGCCGTATCGCGTAACGGTTGATACCGTTACCATTACGTATCGGCCGTTACGGCCGAAACATATCCGATTTTGAATACCTTGACGTGAACACTCATCTTCGAATCTCAGCCCTTCGTGCAGCAGCCATCTCAACCCTCCATTTAAGGCGACGTGGTTTACGGCTTCCTCAATACCAAAGGAAAACCAACGGCCGGTTTTGGCTCTGTCGGTTGTATGTAAGGGTGGTTGCAAAGCTAATCAAATCTTGACCGCTCATTATGCATCCGAAGGTTGTGAGGGAGCTAGGGTTGTCATAAAAAGGGAGAGAAAATGCCTCCACCTGTCTTTTACAAAAAACCCTAAAAAACGGCCGTCATCTTCTATCTCCAAACCCACTAACGAAATGCCTCTGGAGCATCGATCTCGAACTTCCACGAGCTCTTATGGTTATATAGAAACTATCCAAAAGCAGTGGAATCAGGAAAAGATCCATCAAATTGAAAAGTGCCATTGGAGCTCGGTTGTCTTCCATGTCGAGCTTGCACCATCGCTGTTGCTTATAATGGTGTCGATTCTGGATCCAAAACTGCAAACGTGTAGCCCATATCATCACCATCCAAATGACGACAATCATATCCGAGAGAGAAAGCAGAGGTGAGGAGGAGCGATGCGGTGGTGTTGCTGGCTGGTCATGCTGGAATCCACCAAGTCTGGTTCGAGCCATGGACTCTAAAGGAGAAGATATAAAGAAATAAAAGGAAGAAAAGAAAAATAGGGAGAAGAAGTGAGAGTGTGTGTGCCTGTTGCACCAAACTCGGCCCAATCGAGTCACTGGTGCAATTGCCCAAGTTGTTGGGTCAAGCAAGCCAGGTTAGGTTTGGTTTGGGTCAAGTCCAGGCCCCATCTGGTCTAGTAAGAGAGTGAGAGAATGGAAGAAGAGGGAAAAGAGAAACAAGAGAGAGAGGGAGGTTGAGCCTTGGTTGCTGCCGAGTCAACTCAACTGAGACTGAGTTCAGCTGGGTCGGGTTAGACCTAGTTTGATCTAGGTTATCCTAGGAGAGGAAGAAAGAAAGAAAAGAAAAACAGGAAGGAGAAGGAGAGGAGTGAGAGTAGGATTGTCTTCATGTCGGCACTGAGTCGACTCGGTTCGAACTCGAACCAAGTTTAGTCGAGTCTAGGTTGAGTCTGATAGAGTCCGAGTCGGCACTGGATGTCACTACTAGTGGGTTCTAGAAGTTTGAGAGAGAAGAAAATATGAGGAAAGAGAGAGAAAGGAAGAGGGGAGAGAGAGAGAGAGAGAGAGAGAGAGAGAGAGAGAGATTGGGTGAGGGAGAACTAGTTGACATGCCCAACATTGGCTAGGTCGATTCAATCTAGTCAAATCAAGTTGGGTCAAGTCCGAGTTGAGTCCAGGGTTGTTAGTCGCATCAGGCGGTGGTCATGAAGATTCCAATCATGCTACCTCTGCCGAGTCAGCTCGATCATCCTTCCACCGAGTTGTGTTTCGTCTAGTTGAAACCTGACTCGTTGTCAAGACAGTGAGATGGGCCGAGGTTAGTTCAACTGAGTTCAGCCAATATCAGCCAAGTCCAGCCGGGTCGAACTACCAAGCCCACTAATGATTTGATCATAAGGGTACACGTTCTTCCTAGCGACATTGTAGGTGATTGAAAATATAAGGTGATGATTTCTTCCCCTTGAGCTTTCCACTTTCCTGTTAGTTTAAGTGATAGTTTCTGTTTAATTAAGTTGATAATTGATATCTCTATTACTTGCGCTAGTTGTTGGATTTGACTTCTAACTTATATTCTCAATATTTATCTTGTATAAATGTATGTATGTTGCACTTATATACCTTCTCATGATTGTGGATTACTTATGGAACTTAAACCGGTACATCTATCAGTGGGAAACCCCAGTTATAAATGTACATCCAGACTTGGGATGTAACTTGATTGATTGTAACTATAATGGCCCCCCAACCTAGTGGCCATTTACCTAAGTTTGTTGTGGACTTACCATCTTGTGGATCCTTGTGCCCTCTGTGGCCTGATATGATATTTTCCATTTTCGGCTTTGATATGATATTTGTTGTCTGTGGCTTTAAGTTGATATTTGCCTCACGTGGCATTGATATGATATTTGCCCATGTGGCTTCCATTTGATATCTGCCCTAAGTGGCTTGATGGATTGTTTTGTATATCTATGCGATGGTAAGATCCAGATGTTGCACTATGATTGGCCACTAGTCGAAGAGGTTATCATTAAACATCCTAATGTTGGATCCACATGAGCCGGGGATGGTGGTATGGGACATTACGCCCGAGTTGTCGGCTTACGCTGGGTGATGAGCCATACATAGTGACCTTTGAGTTTTCTTTAAATGGCTGATTGTGATCGAAATAATAATGGTTGAGCTAATCATGCATTCATAGCATACGGGCGATGACGGGTGGCTAATTCTAGATGCTGTAGCACGTGCCCTTAGCGTGGTATCATTTCGTTAGCTCCCGGACCATCGACGATCGACCCATGTACGTGATGAACGATGAGCTTGGTCACTATGCTTGTAATTGATGTACGCACGTAATGTGCTTCGCTGGTGACCGGCCATATGCATGAGCTTCGCCCAAGTCCGACTGGATGAGCATCCCCAGGTTGATGTGCATTCACACATCCATGCATTTAAACAAGACTGCATCATGTATTGTTTGGAAGTTTTATTCTTTAAAACTATGCTTGACTAATGCAGCGGTTTGTAATCTTGAGGGAAATTCACACTGAGCTGGCCACTCATTTATCGAATATATAACCATAAAAGTAGCGTAGGTGACTTTAATGATATTCATGTTCAGACTGATGAAGAGTAGGGTACAATTATTAGGAATGCATGGCCGTATCTGCTAAGAGAAGCCGTGTGATCTTGCGGCTCAAGTTTATATGCATTTTATTATTTCTCACGTATTAAATTGTGTATTTCTTATATTTATTAACATAGAGACATTGGTTTGTACAACTCATTTGGGTAGTCGCTCGTACATTTTAAATGAATATGCAATTCCTTTTATACTTGATTTGTTAATCTTCCACTAAGTTACTAACTCTGAAAGAAAATTAAAAGATAAAAAAAATAATGTAAAATTTGGCTATTAATAAAGATTAACACTTGGGTTTTTGGAAAACGAGTCATATACTCGGGTTTTGAAAACCGGTGCGTTACACAAACAGTCAGCTTACTCAACTTGCAAGGTAGTGGACCTTTCAAACAGTCGGCTCATTCATACATGGGGATGGGCCTTTCAAACAGTCGGCTTATCCCTAATAAGAGAATGAACCTTTCAAACAGTCAGTCCATTCAGGCAAGAGAATGAGACTTTCAAACAGTCGATTCATTCAACTTGCAAAAGAATGGGTCTTTCAAACAGTTGACCCGCTCAAGTAAGATAGTGACCCTTTCAAACAGTCGGCTCACTTAAGCAGAGAATGAGTCTTTCAAACAGTCGGCTCATTCAAGCAATAGGATGGGTCTTTCAAACAGTTAACCCATTATTAATAAGAGAATGGATATTTCAAACAGTCGGTCCATTAAGTAAGAGAATGGGCCTTTCAAACAAATGGCTCATTCAACTTGTAAGGGAACGGGTCTTTCGAACAGTCGACTCGCTCAAGAAAGACAGTGGGCCTTTCGAACAGTCGGATCATTCATGCATGAGGATGGGCCTTTCAAACAGTCGGCTCATTCATGCATGGGGATGAGCCTTTCAAACAGTCGGCTCATCCCTAATAAGAGAATGGACCTTTCAAACAGTCAGTTCATTTAGAATGCGAGTGTCATGAATGCATGATTAATCCCAGATTCCCAGCCATTATTATTTCAATTTACAAACAGCCAATTTAGAAAAGCCCAAAGGTCACTATGGGGGGCTCATCACCCAACATACACCGACAGTTCGAGAATAGTGTCTCATTCCACCATCTCAGTTCATGAGATTCCATATCTAACACAAGTTATCATGAATTAGAGATATCAATTATCAGATGAAATAAAATGAACTATTACTTTAACTAACAAGGAAGAGGAAAGATCAAAGGGAAAGATTCATCACCTCACGAGTAGAATCGCCAACTAATGTTGCTAAGAAGTGCATGCGTCATTGTGATCGAATCCTCTTGTCAAGAATGGCTACGACGTGTCGACGAACAGGTCGACTTAGTAGTGTGATGATTCGACTCAGTGGTATATAAGAATACCCAATGCGAGGGCTAGATCCAACCTGGAATCAAACCAAGGTTGCGCCTGGTGTTTAGAGATGAACTTGGGCAGCCACGAACCTCGAAACACTCACACAACTCGAACTCGGGTCGAGTGAGTCGAGTCATACAGATCCAGATGAAGGGAAAAAACAAAGATAAGCTTGATCCAAAACTTTTATGGCCCTCAAAAAGTTTTTAATGGTTGTAGTTCATTCAACACTGTTTCTGATAATGTGGTCCACTTGAGACTATTATATACCTCAATTCTGGTCTCATTCTATAAAATGATGTAGAAAAATAGATAGACGACATGGATGAAACACATTCATAATGGTGGGGCCCATAGAGCACCGACCACCAACCATTAGCTGGTGGCAGGGGGTGTAGCAAATCCGTTTCCTTTGGCTACGGCTCTTGTCAGTAGTCAATCCACGCCAAAATCGAATTGCGTACTGAGTTACTCAATATGCTCTTATCGTACTGAGTAAACTCAGTTGGGCCCACTGTGAATTTATGTGGTTTATCCACAACTTCCATCCGTTTTTCCATCTCATTTTACGCGTTGAGCCCAAAATTGAAGCTTATACAAATCTCAAATGGACCATACCACAAGAACCTGTGGAAATAATGATTTCCACCGTTGAAACCTTTCTATGCCCCATGGTGATGTTTATTTTTCATCCAAATTGTTCATAAGATCAAACAAACATATATGAAAGAAAAAAACAAATATAATCTTGATCCAAAACTTTTGTGGCCCCCAAGAATTTTTCAACGGTATAACTTCAATTCACGTTGTTTCCTATGGTGTGGTCCATTTTAGCCCTGTATATCCTGCGGTTTTGATCTAAGGCCCTAAAATTATCTTGTAAAATGGATGGACAGACTGGATAAAATACATAAATCACGATGGACCCCATGGAGTTTACTCAGTACGCTACCCCACGGAGTTTACTCAGTACGCTTAGCGTATTGAGTTACTCAGTACGCAAGTTCAGGTGGGGCCCACTGTGATGTTTGTGAAAAATCCTCCCCGTCCATCTATTTTGTGAGTTCATTTTAGGACATGATGCGAAAAACGAACTGTATCTAAAGCTCAAGTGAGCCTAAAACGTTATAATTAAACATCGACAGTTGAAACATTCGTGGGGCCACAAAAATTTTGATTCATGCCAATATTTTTGTTTTCAGTCCATCCCAATAGTAATGACGTTATTAACAGTATGGATGGCATCTAAGCATCACTGTTGAACCCAGGAAGGTTTTGACTGTAGGAATTTCCCTAACCACATTTTCCTTTAGTACGACTCACTTGAGCTTTGGAAACGGATTACCTACTCCCCCTTGCCGTGCTCTGTGGGCCCCACCACGAGGTATGTGTTTCATCCGTGCCGTCCATCTATTTTTATAGATAATTTTATGATATGGGAAAAAAAAACGAGGTATATCCCAATCTCAATTGGACCACATTACAAGAAACAGTGTTGAATGAACTTTGACCATTAAAAACTTTTTGGGGGCCATAAAGGTTTTGGAACAATCTGATCTTTGTTTTTTTCCTTAATCTGGGTCTGTATGACCTAATTAACAGATTGGATGTCAAATAAACAATACAGTGGGCCTTAGAAGGATTTAAATGATGGATATCCAATTACTATTATTTTCTTGTGGTGTGGTCCACCTGATATTTTTATCCATCTCGATTTTGGGATAAAGCCCTACAATGATCTATAAAAATGGATGAACAGAGTGGATAATATACATACATCATGGTGGGGCCCACATACATCATGGCTGGACCACACCGCAGGAAACAGTTGAATTGCACGTCTCCCGTTGAAAAATTCTTGGGGGCCACAAAAGTTTTGGATATGCTTGAATTTTGGGCTCATCCCCTTGAATTAGATGGAAAAAATGATGGACGGCTTAGATAAACCATATACATTCAAAGTGGGCCCAACTGAGTTTAGTCGGCACGATGGGAGCGTACTCCTCAATCCTCACCAGTGCATCCGTCCGATTTACCTCCCAGGGCGAGAGGTATTTTCGCATTCGCAGGGTGCGAACTCCTCACCACGAGAGGGATTTTCGCTCCGTGAAATCCGATTTCCCAATGCGAGAGGGATATTCACTCGATGGAATAAATTTAAAAAACCCTAAAGAGGGGAGATGGCAAGATAAGAGGGGTTTTGCGTACACATACCGGCTCTGTCGATCGAGAAGCTCCTGTTCCAGCTCCGGTTCCGACATCCGATTAACCAGGTACGAAAATCTCTCTGAAATTTGTTTTCCTCAATTTTTACGGCAATTTCAGCTCCAATATTCCCGATATTTATCAGAGAAAAGAGGCATGTAGCTACAGTTTTCTCGTGGGGTTGGTGGCTACAGTCAATATTCCGATAATATCGCTCGCACGCCTATAATATCTCCCGATATTTCGTCGATAATGTAGTACGAAATGGAATATTCCGATAATATCACCCATATCGAAAAAATCGCCGGTATTTCACCGATTTTTCGCCGACAACTGGCAGATAAACGAATATAGGGGGTTTCGGTGTCGCACTGCAAGCGACACCGATATTATCGGCATTTCGCCAATAACTCGAACACTATGGGCACATACTGAAGTCTCCTTGACGGGAAGATCATAACCCTTCAATAGTTGTAAGCTGTCCGTTTGATGTATCTGTCACATATCCATTTAGTTACGAGGAATTATACGTGCGGGATTATGTTCTTATGGGTCCGGTAGTTCGTTGATCCAAACTGTTGATCTTAATGCCCATAGTGAATGGGCGATGCAAATGATTGGAAGATCCTAATACCTTGATGTTTAGCCATTTTCAATGTAGGCTTCTGCTTTCTTAACCATCTGTTTTGAAAACTCATATGGGCCACACCACTAGAATTTTTAGGTTTTACTAAAAAATTACCCTGATTATATGGTGTGGCCCGTCGAACTTTTGGATAGTGTTATTTTTGCTATGTACAATTAAAATGAGAGGGGACACCCGATGCACCGAGTGGATTTTACTAATAGAACAATGTGGACCACACATGTTGCAGAACACTGCCGCAAGTTGTCCACAGCGGGTTCTACGTCTCTAAGTCTCTGAAATCGACTTCCATCATGTGAGCAGGATACTCGATTTTACATCTTGGACCAAAAATAAAAAATTTCAGTTTGTGTAGGGCCCACCGTGAGGCGTGTATTACATCCAACCCGCTCATTATGTGCGCATGATCATGATGAAGTGAAATTCCAAATATTAACCTATTTTATAATTCATGTGGGCCACACATGGTTCATGTAAGACTTTTATTTTCTTTTTTTAATAATAGCAAATAAAGAAAATCTTGATATATCGGTAAATCCCACATAAAACCCGAAAAATCAAAACACGTTAAAAATAGGTAAAAAAAAATCCAATTTAAAAATCAAGAAAATGCAATTCCATAGACTATAAATACTACCTCCAATATCATCCCTCACACGTCAGAGGAAAGAGAGAGATTATTCTAAAAACTGGCTGTTGCACGCAGGCTTTTCTTTGCTCTCCTTATTCTCTCCATCTATGATAAAGGTTATTTTTATTCATTAAATCTCCACCTTTCATTAGCTTTATGTGGGCAATGTGCATATCATGGTATGTCCATGCATGTACCTTGGTATGTGCTCCCCACCACTATGTGGCAATGTGGCTACGTGGTTGTCCAGGCTATCCATCCAGTGGACCGCAACAATCCCTGTGCCTTATCGGTGCCAATGGTCCACATTGCCCCGTGGCACATCCATATTTATGTTAGGACTGTCAATGGGTATTTTCATCTGCGGATATCTGATGGGCCCAACCAGACTTTAACAGTCTGGGTGGTTTCGGGTATGCTGTTTTGGACCGGTTCGATGAAATTGGACACTTCTATTTTTTGGCCGAAAACCATGAATTTTAATAGGAATGGAGACTCTTTGGATATTAAGTTTACTATTTATAGTAGGTCACATTTTTAGGTTGTTTGAGTTTTGAGTCTAAAATTTCGTATTAGGTTTGAGCTCATTATCTAAAGAATTATAATTTTATTTTTTTATTATCAATTAATTTATTTCAAATTATCTGTACCTAGCATTCGTGGATTCAAGGAAACTATATGAGGAGTCCAGAATACTGTGTGGATTCGGAGTAGATATTCTAGACAGTGGCCAACCTCATCACGTCCTTGTCTGCATTAAGCGTAGAGGAAGACGGTGATAGACCTCGTTATATCTACCTAGAATCCATGTTTTATTAACCTTCTATATCCTTGATGGATACAAACATGTGGTGGTTGTGTTTATGAAATCTGCAACTATTTTTCTAGAGGGATCCTGCCATAACTGAGCGACAGCCCGAAAGTCACATGGATTTAATTTTCTTAACCACCAGTTGAAGGGAGTTTGTCGCATTTAATGTCACGATTCATGTCATAATCGTCTTTAACAAATGCCACAAGCAAAACATAAAACACGAAGTTAAGACTCACAGGGAACAATGGGGATTAAACACCAGAGGAGACCATCTATACACCATTTCATGCGCGTGGATGATCCAAGCCATCCACCAATTAAGTGCCCTCACGTAGACACAGTTGCACAACAATCTGGGCAGTCCGTTCACAAGGAGAGCTACACTGAAGTAAATTTATGTATAAAACATCGAAGGCAACTTTCTAACAATGTGACAATTGGACGAGGGTACATGCTTAATTTTTTGCTTTGACATCTACAAGATTCAAGGCATGTATGGCTTGGATTCTCCAAAGCGTGCAATGTTCACATGGGTGGTGCATAGGTGTGTCTCCTTGTAGAATTTCCAAGAATCATTACGATCGGTTGGTCCTTGCTATCCAATCAATGACTCAGAATGAACAGCCAATATCAACTTACAAGATTTTATTATTATTATTGAAGAAATGGCTGTAAGTGCTTAGCATGTGCATTTTACTAATATATATAAAGGTTTGATGGATGAACTAACTTGGAAGGCTTCTAGTGATTTTGGTGTAGTTTAGAGATTTGTGGAGAGTTCCAGAGTTCTCTAGTAAGTTTTATTAGCTACTTAAGTCTAGAACAGTCTAGAATGCTTCTAAAATGTTCTTGACCATTATTGACAAATTGATATCATTTGATAGATATGCACTGAATAATAGAGTGGACAATATACCTTATTATTCTCTTTTTGAAACTAGGAATAATATGCTTTTGTATCTCAGGTGGGAGAAGCATTGCAGGCTGCAATGAAAGCAGGGATAGATAGGAAAGATCTTTTCATCACTTCCAAGTTGTGGTATGGACTTCATATCTAGAACAATTCAATTAACTTTAGGTGTCCTTTGAAAATTTAAAGCAAAAATCATGCATTTTTTGTTCTAAGTTTTGTTATTAATTTGTAATAGATATTTGGCTTTTTTTTTTGGAAAGTTTTTCCTTTGATATCACAAGACATCTCAAAATCTGAAAATCTTCCCAGAATTTTCCGAATCAATAAATTGTTGAGTACTAGGTTTGTCACTATAAGTTCTTTACTTTCGTCATGGCATTTCTTTGATTTGGTTTATTTCCTTTTTCTTTTTTAATTGTTGTTATTTAAAAAATAAAATAAAAATGCATCAGTTGGACCCGTTGGGTTTTCGGGCAGGGCCTATATTAGTCTATTTCTAGAAGCCTTTATCCCAACTACTCGAGTAATTCATTATTCTTATTGGTATTGGTTGTAAGGTTGTTGATTTAAACCCCATGAATTTGGCTGCATGGTTTGGATCTGATGTTTTCAATGGCCCTTAGTGGTCGTGACTCATCAGTCTACCGTTTCGGATCTACAAATGGGGCCCATCCTAGCATATGGGTCTTTCTTGGCTTATGAAGAAGATGACCAGTCCATCCATGGTGAATTTCCATGGAACGGTTCATCTGGCGATCTAAATCTTCTAGATGGTCTGGATTGTGCTCAGGAGGCTTGTGGGGTCCACTTTATGGTGAAAGAGGAGTCGCTGATCATGATACTTTATCCGCAACCGAAACAATTTGCGCCGCTATGATATCTCGCCAACATCTCATCTCGTTATAAGGCCTTCTGGTAGCCCTAGTTTCGGTGCTTCAGATTGCTTGCAGAAGTCTTCTAGAAGGCAAAGAATGGCTAGGATCACGCCAGCACGAAAATGGAAAGATTCTTCCTGCTTTCGAGAACGGAGCCGAAACGTTTCCACATGTTTAGATGCGTGGTTGGGATTTTACGGAATGTATGGTGAGGATTTTAGGAATCTTGGCTAGGCAGATTGCCAGCACTGCAAAGTCGTAATATTCTCTCTGCATTTCTCTCTTTTGCTATCAAGTCCTATCACAAGCTGAGGTTTGAAGGGACGGCTGAGATTTGTTACGCTGGAGGGAGGGAAGTCTAATTGAATTGCCAGCTATTTGTGAAGGAGGCGTAATGACTTCTGTTTTCGAAAATTAAAACGCCTTGTACAACTATTTGCGTCAGAGGTTGTGCGTACGCACATCGGATTTAACGTGTGAAAGTTGATGGGGTTTGGTCGAAAGCTCAACCGCAGACGATGGACGGCTCGGATGAATTATGATGATGGGCCACACGCATCACAGCAACGGTCGTTTGTTTTGAACCGTAGTTGGGCGGGAACGGCGGAAGAAAGAGAGAGAATCTCTTTTTCAAGAAAACGCGGGTCGGACTCGATTTGACCGTGAGGTGGGTTCGGTGCACCATCCCTCATGCACACACAACACTTGTGTGGGGCCCACAGTGATGCACTGTGAAATCCACTCCATCCATTCACATTGGAGGTCCCAATCGAGGCCTCAGACCAAAGATCAGGCAGATCCAAAGTTTAGGTGGGCCATAACATGGGATTAAGACATTTAATTGAAAGTATCTAACGATCTTCGAAGATTCAACAGTCCGATCCTTTCATAATGGCTTGTGGGGGTCCAGTTTATGGTGAGACATGAGTCGTTGATCATGATACTTTATCCGCAATCGAAACAGCTTGTGGCGTTGCGATATGTCACTGACATCTCGTCTCATTATGAGGCCTTCTAGTAGCCCTAGTCTCTCTGCTTCAGATCGCTTGTGTGAGTCTTCTAGAAGGCGAAGAATGGTTAGGATCATGCCAGCACGAAAATGGAAAGATTCTTTCCGCTTTCGAGCATGGAGCGGAAACGTTTCCGTCGTTGCAGCCCTAAATGGGATGCTCGGGATGGTTGGGTGGAGCCTCAGCAACAGCCCAGATTGAGCCACTGCGCATCGCCCGAAGAGGAAGGTATCTATCCGCCTTTTGTTGTGCTGCAGAAAGATCCTCCTTCCGCGGCACTGATTGAAGGGTTGGGATGATTCCCGATTGTGCGGCTAGGATTTAGGAGACGCAGCTAGTGCGGATCGCCATCTGGATTTGGCTTGAAGCCTTGATAACCGTCAATGGTTAGATTTGAATGCAATCGGGCCATTGGATCAACGGGAATCCATAATTAAATACCCAAGTCTAAAAGTATGGCCTACAACCATTAATCTACCAATTCATCACTCAATCATCACCGGTGGTAGTGGATCATTTAAGCATTGAGGTTAATGTCGATTCTCGCACAAGCAAGTCCCTAGGACCCATTGGATTGGAATGGATTAACATTAGAGGAAATCTAGTAGTTAGTTCGTTAGGGAATGCCGTTTCATCACGCAAATCAAGTTGTGGGGGCCACCTGAGTTTTAGATCAACCTTGCCCTTGGGCCCATGGTAAAAAGATGACTGCACTAGAGGGATGGAGGGCGTGGATCTCCTGATATAGCCCTGTGGACCCAACAATCGATCTCGAGAGTGCGTTGTGCATATGCACCAGCGATGCACTGGGCCTGCGAGACCCGGAGAAACTAAGTTTGACTGAGAATTTTGAAGGAGGAAGACCTCTTCCTTCATTTCTATTTCCGCCTACGAGCCTCTTAAAATGGACGCTACCCGTGCATTCGATTTGTGGCCCACCATCATGGCTAGCAACACGATCTGAGCCGTCCATCTTGTAGAGGGGACATTATTGACCCAACCCTCATAAGTTTTGCAAACCGATGGGCCCGTGCGTACACACGACGTCGATCGCAAGAAGACTGGCATGTAGAGGCATTGTGTTTCCAACCACTTATAAACCAAACCGTTGCGATCTATATGGGCCACCTCGGGCCGATCCCTAAGAGAATCTCTGGCACAAATCGTTTGGGTGCGGCCGTATTTCTGGAAAAAAAAAACAGAAAGCTTTGTTTCTTCTTTTGTTTGCCAGGCTAGCGATCCACACTAGCTGCGTCTTTTAAATCCTAGCCGCACAATCGAGAATCATCCCAACCCTTCAATCAATGTCGCGGAAGGAGGATCTCCCTGCAGCACAACAAAAGGCGAAAAGATACCTTCCTCTTCGGGCGATGCGCAGTGGCTCAATCTGGGTTGTTGCTGAGGCTCCACCCAACCATCCCAAGTGTCCCATTTAGGGCTGCAAAGGAGGACATTTTCGCTTCGTGCTCGAAAGCGAAAAGAATCTTTCCATTTTCGTGCTGGCGTGATCTCAGCCATTCTCCGCCTTCTAGAAGACTCTTGCAAGAGATCTGAACCATCGAAACTAGGGCTACCAGGACTCTTTCCTAAAGACGTGGACACTCTCCTCAAGGCTTTGCATGGTGTAGGAATAGGAAAACAATACACCCGGGTGTGGCGAATAGCTATTATGGCTACTTGGTGGGCTACTTGGACTGAGAGGAACAATAGGTGTTTTCAGAACACAGCAAAATCTCCCTACATTCTGTCTTCCCTGGTTAAATGCATGATTGCTAAATGGGTTACCCATATGGATGGGATCAATGTTGATTTTCTTTTCATTAAGGACTAATGGTTTCTTCCTCCTCAGCAGATTCCGTTCTCCTTTGTTTTCTTTTGCCCTTTAATTTAAGTTATCTTTCAAAAAAAATAAAAAAATGAGATGAGATGTCGGCAAGATATCGAAGTGGCGCGAGCTATTTCGGTAACGGATAAGGTATCATGATCAACGACTCTTCTCTCACCATAAACTAGACCCCACAAGCCATTATGAAAGGATCGGACCGTCGAATCTTCAAAGATCGTCAGATACTCTCAATTAGATGTATGAATCCCATGTTATGGCCCACCTAAACTTTGGATCCATCTGATCTTTGGTCTGAGGCCCCGATTGGGCCCTCCAATGTGAATGGATGGAGTAGATTCCACCGTGCATCACTGTGGGCCCCACACAAGTGTTGTGTGTGCACGAGGGATGGCGCACCGGCAACACACTGAACCTACCCCACGGACAAACCAAGTCCGACTCGCATTTTCCTGAGAAAGAGAGATTCTCTCTTTCTTCCGCGGTTCCCACCCAGCTGCGGTTTAAAATGAATGATCGCCGCTGTGATGGGTGTGGCCCACCATCATGATCCATTTCGATGATCCGAGCCGTCCATCGTACTTCGGACGAGCTTCCGACCAAACCCCTTCAACTTTCGCATATTAAATCCCACATGCGTATGCACAACCCCTGACACAAATAGTTGTGCGGGGCGTTTTAATTTTCGAAAATAGAAGTCATTCCGCCTCTTCTGTAAATAGCTAGCAATTCAATTAGACTTCCCTCCCTTCATCTCGACCCTCCAGCGCAACAAATCTCAACCGTCCATTCAAACATCAACTCGTGATAGGGCTTGACAACAAAAGAGAGAATATAACCGTTTTGCGGTGCTAGCAATTTGCCCAGCCAGGATTCCTGAAATCCTAACCATACGTTCCGTAAAATCCCAACCACGCGTTTAAACTTGTGAAAATGTTTCGGCTCCGTGCTCGAAAGCGGAAAGAATCTTTCCATTTTCATGCTAGCATGATCCCAACCATTCTTCGCCTTCTAAAAGACTTCTGCAAGCGATCTAAGGCATCAAAACTAGGGCTACCAGAAGGCCTCATAACGAGATGAGATGTTGACGAGATATTGCAGCTACGCAAGCTATTTTGGTTGTGGATAAAGTATCATGATCATATCCAAACCATGCAGCCAAATTCATGGGTTTAAATCAACAACCTAACAACCAATAGCACGAAGAATAATGAATTACTCAAGTAATTGGGATAAAGGCCTCTAGAAATAGGCTAATATAGGCCTTGCCCGTAAAGTCAACGGGTCCAACTGATGAACTGTGATGGATTGCTTATTTTCATTTAACGTATGGCTTGGATGCCAGGTAGGGCTTTCCAAAATAGCACTAGATGGAGATGCTCAACATGATTACGAAGATGATTTAAAAACAACGGTCCTAATTTTTCCAGACCATAATAGCATAGGAGTTTCCAAAAATTAGGCAGATCCAAAACTAATGTGGGCCATACCACATGAAATAGCATATCCTAAATCCTCCTCAATTTTTGGGAACAGTATTTTTTCTGATTTAGGAACGGTTTAAAACCAAAAACCGTGCAAATAATATTTTTTTTTCGATTGGAACCTATATTTTTTAAATATTTAAAACCCAAAGATTGTTGCAGTACAATTAAAAATGAATATTAAATAAATATTATACAACTTTACAAGAAAATTTGGTGGCGAATGTGATGGACAGATTGAATATAATGCACTAGGGGTGCACATGGGTCGGTTCGGTCTGGTTTTGGGGTGAAACCGGAACCGAACCGTTCCTAACGGTTCTAGGATTTTCGGAACCGGAACCAGATCGTTAGCACCCTAGAACTGAACCGGAACCGGACCGTGAAACTGGTTTGGTTCCGGATCGGTCCCACGGTTCCAGGCTTTTTAAAATCCAACCCAAATTGGTATGAGATGCATTTAAAATCCAACAAAAGTCATTTTTTTAAGGGATGTATTAGTACTCAGTTCACAGTGTCAGTCCGAAGCTACATTCAAATTCAATTGCCTTTTGTATCGCACCCAAATAGTAATTACCAATTCGCTTCCACTTTAGGGAACTATTGGCTAAAGACATGCAACTCTTTCTATAATGAAATGCAACCTGTAGACCTTAAGTACTACTGATTCACCTAACTTTCCAAAGCTCAACAGATAGCTTACAAGATGGATTCATACAACTTGGACCCTGTTTGCAATCTGTTTTCGAGAGGGATACAAACGAAAATAAATTGTTAAATAAGCTCCCTATTAGTGTGTTTTCCACTTTGATCAAGGGCATTTTGGAGAAACGAACAAATTACTTTTTGGTATGAAATCTTCGGATCCACGGTTTGGATCAACGATTCAGTTCGGTTCTACATGCCCGTAAACCAGAACCGAACCGTATCCAATGGTTCTTAGAATTTTGGAACCGGAACCGGAACCAATGTTGTCTAGAATTGGACCAAACCTAAAGACGATTCTGACCTGAATCGTGACATAAAATGCAGAACTCCCTTCAACTGGTGGTTAAGAAAATTTAATCCATGTGACTTTCGGGCTGTTGCTCAGTTATGGCTGGATCCCTCTAGAAAAATAGTTGCAGATTTCATAAGCACAACCACCACATGTTTGTATCCATCAAGGATATAGAAGGTTAATAAAACATGGATTCTAGAAATCCATACCTTTTTATAATATGAATGAACACTCATAAAGAATCCTCAGAATTGGATCCAAACATGGCCTTATGAAACTACTTGAGATTAGCAAGATATAGGCTCGTCTAAGATCATAAACTAAAGCAATGGTACTGTCCTTTTCCACTACTTCTCTGTCAATTGTGCTCTTGCCCAAGTCAATATGTGCCTCTGCAACCAAAAGAAATATTATTTTTATTTAAAATGAAGCATGTCAGTCCATATGTACTTATTAATTAATGCGCACAGACGCATCAGCATGCTAGGTTTGTCAGAGTCATCAGGACACCAATTGCACATCAGCTGCAGATGATTACATACATCTCTGTATGTGGTTGTATTTTTGAATTATAACTGAATTACATCAAACCCACAATATCACACCTATCTTTCTAAATGAATTCCACAAACATCTCAGTACAGTTCATGATTTTCACACAACGGAATCTGCTGAAACAACAGAAAAAGCGAAAAAATGATTGTAATACAACAAGATTCAAGAACATATTCATACAAACATTATCATACTTTAAACAATAAACTAAAAAAAAAAAAACTTCAAATTGAAAATGACAAAACCGAAACGAGAATTTACCTTAGCCCATTCAGCTCCGTGTGATGGAAAAGGCAGGGCATGGTAGCCACAGATTACCTTAGCCCATTCATTCATTTGATCTTGTGTGCTAACCGGTGGTGGAACACAGGGTCATTTCACTGACAAATTGTGTGATCCTCTGAAGACACTCCTCTGCTATTATACTCCATACATGAATGGAAGTTGTAATGCATGAACTACAAAAATGCCTTACGAAGAAGAAATCAAGCTGTCAAAATTGATAACATTGATTCAAACCAATTGATTCCAACTCAACAATATAAACGAGACATACCATCTTCATTGACTGCCATGGAATTTATGATAGTTATTCTGCTGGGAGCTGCTGAAAGAAAATGATATTAGAGTCCTAGGCAGATGCACAACAGTTAGTTGATAATTAATATAAACTTCTGGTGAATATTATAATGGAGAGAGCACATTAATGGAAGGGGGCAAAGAGTCCTGCGCATAAAACCAATCTTGCAGACCCTCTCATTTAGGGTGTCATTTTCATTTACTTCTTATGACACATGCACAACTTTGAACATCGAAAAAGAGCAAATATAGTTTGCCATGTCCATCATTATTGGGAGAATGGATAAGGCAAACTGAGATGTGTAGAATCAGGATTTAGAAATGCATATGTTTAGGACTAATATCAGGATATATATATATATATATATATATATATATATATATATATATATATAGAGAGAGAGAGAGAGAGAGAGAGAGAGAGAGAGAGAGAGAGAGAGAGTCATGCTCCCCTGCGCACCTGCACATGTGCGCACCTTTGCACACGTGTCATGGGTGTCTAATCTGAACGGTCAATGTGATGCGGAATCCCATGAAACCTCACGTGAGAAATTTTCACCCTGATTTAAGATTCTGGTGGGCCATAGCAAAGAGAAATGCAAATCAAGGGAGGAAACTGTTTTAGTTTTTCATGGCCCATCAAAGTTCTAGATCAAAGTAAAACTTGGCCTTGGGGGGTTTCACGAGGTGCTGCTTCACATGAACGGTTCAGATTTTGGATCCACATCACGTATGATGGGTTCTCAAAAAGTTCGTATGTAACAGGTAGGAACTGGTCCGCAGGTAAGCGTTTCCGTATGTGTGTGTGTGTGTGTATATATATATATATATATATATATATATATATATATATATATATATATATATATATATATATATATATATATATATATACCTCAAAATTGGACTACCCATAGAGAATATACATACATATATATATATATATATATATATATATATATATAGAACCTCAAAAAATCAGGCTGGTCCACCCATATATATCAGCTTGATATCCCAGAAACCTTTTAAAAAATACAAATCGTTATAGAAACTATATAAAGAAGAAAGAAAAGGCTACATGGAATCAATAGTAAAGCAATATAGGAAGGGAAAATTTAACTATGTTTCATGCACAAAACCTTTGTGATTGTCCAATTTCGGGCTTGGATATCATCTCCTGCAGTCAAATAGAACAAATGAAAATAAGGTTAAATAGATGTATCTAAAGAATCCAATGGCTCCAACACAATTCAAAGCAAGTGGGATAAGGAGTAGAAATTTGTTTGAATTCAATAGTTTAAAATTCAGGTGGTCTGGGGATCTAAGCCTCAATGTTCAGTCGGGTCTCATCCATCTCAGTCTCATTGGCTGAAATACTTCCGTAATTCCATGTTGCTTGAACCAAAACGACCGTGCATTTTTAGGAAGATGACAAACCAGATTGGAATTCCGTCCATTTCGTAGGTCCTCAATCGAACAGCTCCGATCACCCATAATCATTGCCTCACATGGATCGCACACAACCCCAAAATCACCCTAACTAGACAATCACATTCATTCAAAATAAGCCCCGTAAAATGCGTATATGCAAAATCAATCAGGTAGGATTTCTGCCCAAAACAACTGCATGCATGAGAGAAAGAGAGAGAGTACGCAGAGAGAGAGAGAGAGGCTGGGAGAGAATCTGAGAGAGAGGGAGAGAGAATCAGAGAGAGGAAGAGAATGGGTGTCGAGTTGGAGCAGGGGCGGCGAGGACGAGAGAGTAGGAGAAGGAGAAGGATCACCGTTGGGAATTGATATGAGGAAGGTACCTAAGCTTCCCAATCTGCCGTATGAAAATGACTAATAACAACTTGGTAATCATGTTCATGCACCGCATTGCATGTGCTTTGGCGTCGTGGAGCACTGCGGGAGGTGCCATGCGTAGCGTAAGATGAAGACGCCGAGGAGTGTAGGCGAGAGCATGCATCATTTATACATACATCCTTGTATTAACAAGAGTAATTAGGAATATTTGATTGTATTGCCTTATCATTCGCTTGATTGAATTGATAATGTGTTAACTTTTACTATATAGTTCCACCGAGTTGATCACTCATCCCACGTTACGGGATGATGTTTCAACACCAACCAGACTCTATCTTAGATGCAGATGTGACGCGAACCTTGAGGCAGAGCAGGAGTGTGAGGATGACGAGGAGGCGTTTTCCTTGATGCAGTTCTCAGGCAGGTTCATATGAGTCGTGTCCTGAGCTATGGGGATTAAGGGTTTATTTTGTAATGGGTGATTTCATTTTGATACTTATATTTTGAAACAAACACTTGTAATTATGACCTAGCAGAGCATACATCTCTCAAGGACTTATATAGATATACATATATGTTCTTCAGTCTTCCGCTTGCAGATTTCACCTATCCCTGGATTATGTTTGCAGTTTGGATTAATCTACTTCATGTTTTATGCACTCATACAGACAATATACATCCATCATTGCATATGTTGCATAAGTGATGTTTTAAAATTCAGGAGCTGAGTTATGCTCGACCCCCGAATTTCAAGGCGTTACAAGTTGGTATCAGAGCATGATTTGGGTTAAACCGGACCTGGGTTATGGTCATGCAACGCACGCTGACGCCACCTTAGTGTAGGAGGGTATGAGATAAATCTAAAATTAGTGTAGGTTTTCTAGTTGCACCTATCGGCGAAAGTTTAGTGAAAACGATCGCCGAGATCGAGTCTGTACACACTCTTGATCACACACAAAGACCCCAAATCACTTTTAGACCGTCCATCGACGGGTTTAGACCATGTATCATCCCATCCCAACCGTTAAAAAGCTGGTAAACTTGAACCTGTATCAGATTCTAGTCGAAGTAACCCGAAACGAGTCGAAACGGACTAGGGGCCAAATCGGGGCAATTCCAGGGGGACTCAGGGGGGGACCCACATCATTTTTAAGCTTGGGGAGGGGGAGGACCTCGCCCCACCAGCAAGCCATCCCCAGTTTGTCCAGAGACCAGCTAGGCCCTCGCCGCCTAGTGGGCACGGATGGGCTGGGCCGGTCAGGCCGACGCCATTGAGGCCTAGTGTGGCCCATTCCTCCATGGTTGGTCGAATAAAACTCCTCCCAAACCCTCCTTCCTTCATAAACTACCCTCCCATGCTTTCCTTTTCTTGAAGTTTCTCTCAAAACCCCATAAAAACCCATCTTCAAACCCTTTCTTCTTCCATTTTCATGCATCCCCATTCTACCCATCTCAAAATCCACCTCCATTGCTGATTTTCTTTCCTTTTCATTCCATTTGAGCACTCAAATCCCTACTTTGAGTCTCAAATTCATGGAAGCCCCATCATTCCTTCAATTTCCCTCTTTTCTCTCATTTTCTATGGCCCTATTCGAGCTTATTACGGCCATATTTTCCATTTCCACCATTCTCTCTTTCATGGGGAAGAAAAGAGCTCCCATTGATGAAGCCGGGCATAGCCACCCAACCCGTGCACGGAGGCCGAGCGGTGCCGCCGCGAGCACGACCGCCACTCGAGAGTATCAGACAAAGCGGGACCTCAATCCCCGGGCTCCCGTTGGAAGAACTCTATTGGCGGAGCTATCTCATGGAGTTTATGAGGGCCGTAGGGTCCTTTTTGAAGTTCATGTAGATGTGCGGCTATTTGGAGAATATCTCTTATTTGAGCGCTTAAAGGAGGCCAGGTGGGGTCCGCTATTTGAAGACGAATACCGTGTGAATGTGGGTATTGTCCGAGCTTTCTATGCCCACATTCGAGAACCTTCGCTAGAGCCATTGCAGTTCAAGATCCCCTGCGGAAGAGATCGGGAGGCCACAATCGATGTTTCTTTAATATCCTGACTTTTGAACGTGCTGCTCGGCGAGGTTCATGCAAGTGAGAAGAATCTAAGTAGTGCAAAGGGATCGCCACACGCGATTCCTTTGTGGTCGTTTGGTTGAATGATAGCCTAATAGAAGCCTTTTAGCGACCAACATGACGGACGACTTTCGCTTGCTTCACCACATCTGCACATTCAACGTCTATCCTAGGTAGAGTAACCGCAGTGAGTGCACGTGCTTGATGGTAGATTTCTTGTATCAGGTGGGGTAGGGAGAGAAGGTGTGTGTGCCTACGTACATCTTGCGACAGATAGTCCTTATCGCATGTTCGAATAGAAGGACTGAATCGCTCCCATTTAGCTGACTCATCTGTAAGATTGCACATGAGTTTGGCTACAGACTTGGGGTGAAAAAGCTGGTACTTATCCGTTACATCAATGAGATGACTCTTAATCAGATGGACATCGGGCCTCGTCGGCGACAAGCCTTACTTGAAGAAAGTGAGGATGAGACTGAGAGCGAAGAGGAAGAGAGTAATGAAGAAGGTGGAGCTGAAATAGAAGAAGAAGAAGAGCAGGATGAGGAAGAAGTGGAGGCTCAGGACACGAGTGAAAGTTCTCCTCCTACGGCACCGGAGCAGGACACAAATCAGGCTGACAGGGATGCCCGTATCACTCGACTTGAGGAGGGCAGGCTGTCCTACAGCAGGACATTATGGATCTTCGAGGTGTTGAGGGTCAAATATTGCATATTAGACCCCAGTTATTGCTTGGATTTACAAACATGATACCGTTTAACGGCCCGCTTTAATCATGTTTGTGATGTAGAGTGTACTTACGAGCGTGGACTGAAAAGAGACCCTAAAGTATGGATTTGATGCTCTGATGACACTAAAGGCAAGGGACAGACTCCAGGGGACCAACAAGACAGAGATCCGAGAAAATCAAGTCATTCACGTTAAAGAGGCTTGAAATTGGTGAATAATGCAAGATCACATGGTTCCCGCCATCTGATTGGCTCAAAACTTCATACATGGCCTGAAGACCACAAATGAACCGTACACGTCGAATTTCAGCTCCTGGATCACTGTGAAAGTGGCCCAACTGACAGATCAGTCACCAAAACAGTGATATAGGGCCCACCTGATCTCTGGATACGCTTCAGTTTTGGACTCAACGTCTTAAATTAAAAGGGAAAAAAGATTGACGGAGAAGATTTCATATATACATCATCGTGGACCCCACTTGAGTTGGGTGTGCACTATGCACATATGCACCAGGCGTGCACAGCAACTCCAGGACGGTCAAACCGTCCTGGACTCATGCCTCTTCAAAAACGACAATTGCCGTCTCCTCTGTTACGCAAACGAACGGACTGCGGAAGCTAGTGGGCCACCATCATGGCCCATAGGGTCGATCCAAGCCATCCATCTTGTAAAGGAGCTCGGAAAGGTCGACGCCATGTTGACTATCTGCACCCATGCGCGCGCACATGGGAAAGTCTCGATCAAACTCAGGATGGACGACGGAATATAATATTCTGTGGGCCATACAGAATCCAATCTGAAACCAGATGTTTCTTACTGGTTTTTCAATGTGCATTCGGTGGACGGAGTGGATCTCTCCAAATACAATGTAGTGGGCCCCACCATCAGCACTGCGCAAATGGAGCACGCCCTGTTTCGCAGCAGGACGCTGTCCGGCTTTTGCGGCATGTTGTACATCCTTGGAGGCGATCGGATGGATGATCTGAACTGTCCATCGTAAAGATCAGCCAGAAAAGTCCCAGGAGACGTTGATTTCACGGACGAAGTGCAAGGAAATCAGGAGTTTTGAGTCCCCGAGTTTAGCTGCGTAAAGGAGTTACGCGGCTGTTGCTGCGAAAGCCGTTCAGCACCGACTCCAACACGTCCTCTTGTGCATGAGAACTCTCAGCCGGCTGTATCAGCCTATAAGAAAGAGAGAGAAGGAATGTGAGGGGCATTTAAGCTTTGGACGGGCAGTTGTAGGCGGTCGTGGAAGAGACAGACAGAGTATTATTTAGAGTTTTTTTTATTGGTTTTTTTTTTTTTTAATGATTTGTGTGAGATCTAGTCCAATCATGTTGGGCTAAACCTCTTAGCTAGGGCTAAGAGGTGAAGCTTGTGGTGTGATGGGAACGATTCTATGGTTTGGATTCATGTATAGCTTTGATTCATGTTAAACTAAACTGATATTGATTTAGTTGATTAACAGGAATGCTTCCAATTTTTAATGGTTTGTTGTAACTGAAATTACAATAGATTTGCGATAGCTTTGAGCATGTTCTTATCATTATAGGGTTTATGAATTTGGGAACCCTGTTGTTCACCATTGTCTTTTGGGCATGGTTGGATGACGGAACTCTTCTTAACATTCATACGTCACTCAGATTGGCTGTGAATTGATTTAATTCTGTTGGTTGCTTTGTCTCATGGGCATGGTTTTGTGATGGAATCCACTCCAATTCACACACGTCTGATCTCTTGAAAACTAGATTAAATAAAGTTAAGAATTGATTTTCAGGCTCTATCTTCCAACTGGATGAAGATGGGACTCGAAGTCCAATTGAGTTCATGAATCGACTGTAGATCTCCCTAATCTCTACAAGTGGATCCTCTGAATCCCTAGTTCCTTTTCCTAAATTCTTTAAGTTTTAGATGATTATTTCATCAGTATTCCTCAAATCACACTCGATTTAGATTTCATCTCATTCTAGTTTTAGTTCTAGTTAGCTTCAGATTATGTACAGGTTTCAATCCCTTGGGATTCGACCTCGGTCTCACCGAGTTTATTACTACATCACAACCCTATACTTGGGGAGTGAACAAGTTTTTGGCGCCGTTGCCGGGGATTGACGGTTGCGATTCTCTGAAATTAATTAGGTTTAGAATTAGTTTAAGATTAGAATTTGACTAACTTTAGTCTTAGATTTTTATTTGATTTCTAGAACTAACTTGTTTTCCTGTTTTGTAGGATCCTGACATAAGTTTCTAAATTGGTAATTCCTTCCTAATTTCTCTACTTTTTCTACTTTTAAAATTAGGGTTTAAATTTTAGAAATTTTCTAATTCTAGTATTTTCCTATTTGTAGGAAATAGATTATTTTTAGAAATTTTCCTCTTTTATTTAGGGAATTAGGTTATTTATTTCCCTTTCTAGAAATTAACTTTCTATTTTTAACTCTTTTAGAATCTAATTTTGTTTCCTAATTTTCTACTTATAGAATTTTTGTTTAGAAACTAACTTTTCTATTGTGTAGGCCTTTAAGATAGAAATTTCTAATTCGGTAAGTTCTTTCTCTACTTTCTATTTTTCAGATCTCTTTTAGTAACTTACTTTCTAGTTTAGGACTTTCCTAATTTATTTTAGAAATTTCCACTTTCTTTTAGGAATTTTTTCTTTTAGAAACTAGTTTACTTCTATCTTTCTTTTTAAGGATTTTCTAATTCTAGACATTCTCTTTAGAAACTGACTTGTTTTGTTTTCTTTTGCAGGTGTTGTTACTTAGGGCTTTCAATTTGGTAATTTCTTTCCAAATCTCTCTTTCTTTCTAAATTTTCTTTTCCTTTCTTAAGATTATGTTTCGAATTTGATTAAGGGTTGCGAGTGTTTCATGCCCAAGTGGGCCCATGACAACACTCGACGTCTCTTGACTGAAGGAGGATTGGTTGAGGGGTTAACTATCCATCGCAGGACTAGACACCACTCGAAATCCCCTGAGTTAATTGAAGTGATGGCTGAAAACCAACCTCTTCTACCCCAACCTAGGGTAGAGGACATTCAGGATGAGAATGAGGTGTATCAAGCACCCCCGCCTCGTACTTTACGAGATTATTTACAACCAGCGGGGGTGAGTACGCCCTCATGCATGATTTTTCCTAAAAATACAGGACATATGGACATCAAGCCAGGGGTTATCCAACTCCTTCTTAAGTTCCATGGGCTTGAATCTGAAGAACCATATCTACATTTGAAAGAGTTTGATGAGATCATAGCCACTTTATATTTTCAAAATGTGTCTGAGGACACAGTCAGGCTGAGACTCTTTCCTTTTTCCTTAAAAGAGAAGGCTAAGACGTGGTTACATTCACTGCGTCCTAGATCCATTGGCACATGGAATGATATGCAAAGGGAATTTATAAAGAAATTCTTTCCACATCATAAAACGATTACCCTTAGAAAAGCAATCATGAACTTCACCCAAAAGGAGGATGAAACATTTTACCAATGTTGGGAAAGGTTCAAGGATTTGGTCAGTTCATGCCCACAACACGGCTTTGAAACGTGGCGCATTACAAATTTTTTCTATGATGGACTGACATCTTCCATGCGCCAAATGGTCGAGACAATGTGTAATGGAGAATTCATTAATAAAAATGTTGACGAGGTATGGGATTACCTCGATAGTCTTGCTGAAAAAACACAATCATGGGACTATTACCCAAAGTCGAACACCACGTCTAGGCCAACTCAATTAAAGGAGAAAGGTGGATTGTATCTCTTGAAAGAAGAGGATGATCTCAAGTGTAAAGTGACTACGCTCATAAGGAAAGTTGAGGCCATGGAAGGAAAGAAGGATAAGGTTAATGAAAGTGTTTGCGGCATCTGTGATTGCAATATTCATACAACTGAAAATTGCCCTACAATACCCGCCTTTCGAGAAGTGTTGAATGAACAATCCAATGCCGTAAATAATTATCAAAGACCTTTCAATGGACCAACCTCTAATACGTACAATCCTGGTTGGAAAAATCATCTAAACTTTAGTTGGAGAAATGGACAAACTGCTACCCCTCAAAGTTTCTTCAATCAAAATCCAAATCAGGGGAAACCTCAAGAAGAACCGGTTCAAAATTCCATACAAGAGCTGACCCATGCAATGCGAGACTTTATGCAAAAGATGGATTCACGTATGACGGTTATAGAAAAGGGGATGCTTCCTGCACAACCGCTCCCCAATCCTAAACCGCAATACGAGATAAGTGATCCCAGCTCTTCAAATCAAATGGGGCACGCTAAATCCATCACCACTCTTAGGAGTGGGAAGATCATTGATAAAACCCTTCCGGTTAGGCCCGAAAAGCCTCAAGAACCAGAAGAGGACAACAATAATGGATCTAGTGAGGCCCCACAAAAATTAGAACCGAAACTTCTAGAAAAGCCAGTTGCTCCATTTCCCCAACGGTTGGTCGCACCAAAACCTCTCTCTAACTCTCAGGATATCCTAGAGGTGTTGAAACAAGTGAAAGTCAACATTCCTCTACTTGATGTTGTAAAACAGATACCTTCATATGCCAAATTCTTAAAAGACTTATGCACGACCAAACGACGGAAGAGTATTCAAAAGAAGATCTTCTTGACTGAGAAAGTGAGTGTCATCCTAAAGCAAGACGTGCCACAGAAATTTAAAGATCCCGGTAGCCCAACCATATCATGTGTAATTGGGGACCATCGAATTGATCATGCACTTCTTGACTTAGGAGCGAGCGTCAATCTGATTCCCTACTCGGTATACAAACAGTTAGGTTTGGGTGAAGTAAAACCCACCTTAACCACACTACAACTTGCTGATCGCTCTATTCGTGTACCAAGAGGGATAATTGAGGATGTGTTGGTCCAAGTTGATAGATTTTAGTACCCTATAGATTTTATCATCCTGGACACCGAACCCATCAATAACATGAGCACTCAGATCCCCGTCATTCTTGGTCGCCCATTCCTTGCCACTTCAAACGCAATTATCAATTGCAGGAATGGTGTCATGACTATGTCTTTTGGGAATATGACATTGGAGTCAAACATCTTTTTCAATAACGGCAGAAACTTAGAGGATGATGACGATTTCCACGACATTAACATGATTGACTCTTTAGTGGAAGATACGACACCTCTGACCTTATCCTCTGACCCTCTAGAGACGTGCCTGGCCCACTCCCATGATTTTGATGATGACATGATTAGGGAGACGTGTGTCTTGCTTGATACTGCACCGGTACTTGAAGTTAACCGGTGGAGGCCACAATTTGAAGAGTTGCCCCAAACTGATGTAGTGCCTCTACCGTCTAACCTCAAGCCACCAAAGCTTGACCTAAAACCTTTGCCCTCTGATTTGAAATATGTCTATTTAGGTCAAGATGAGACATACCCGGTGGTGATCTCTGCCCACCTGGAGAAAGAACAGGAGAGTATGCTCATATCTACTCTCATTGAGCATAAGGGAGCCCTTGGATGGACGATAGCGGACCTCAAGGGAATCGACCCCTCGATTTGTACTCATCGCCAATAAGAGTTACTACTGGTTGGAGAATGTGCATTGACTACAGGAAGCTGAATACCGTCACGAGGAAGGACCACTTTCCTTTGCCCTTCATTGATCAAATCTTGGAAAGG